>NC_055680.1:19514967-19552467 GCF_017976325.1 Chelmon rostratus | reverse complement strand
TGTCTGTCTGTCTGTCTGTCTGTCTGTCTGACTGTCTGTCTGTCAGACTGACTGTCTGCCTGTCTGTCTGTCTATCTGTCTGTCTATCTGTCTGCCTGTCTGTCTGCCTGACTGACCATCTGTTCCTAGAAAAATTGTTTATTTTAATGACCTGATTATTGAACTGCTTATTAACTTATTGATCAGTTTATTGATCAGTTTATTGATCAGTTTATTGATCTGTGTGTTCTGGAAGGTGTTGGTCACTCTCAGCTGGTGCTGACTGGAGTTCTGGTCTCCATGGGGATACTACTGCTCATTGCCATGGTGATCGTTGCCGTGTACTGTTACCGGTAAGACAGAGTGTGTGTGTGTGTGTGTGTGTGTGTGTGTGTGTGTGTGTGTGTTCAGGATGCTCCCTCCCTGCTTGCCTCAGCAGAACAATGGAACACTGACCTCAGGTTCACTCACAGAACAGGGTGGAACATGTCGACTATATTAAGACAGAGGAACCAGAGAAACCCGACACTCTGAGAGAGAGACAGAGAGAGAGACAGGCAGACAGAGAGAGAGACAGGCAGACAGAGAGAGAGAGACAGAGAGAGAGGACAGAGAGAGAGAGAGACAGGCAGACAGAGAGAAAGAGACAGAGAGAGAGGACAGAGAGAGAGAGAGACAGGCAGACAGAGAGAGAGAGACAGAGAGAGAGAGACAGAGAGAGACAGGCAGACAGAGAGAGAGAGACAGAGACAGAGAGACAGAGACAGACAGGCAGACAGCGAGAGACAGACAGACAGAGAGAGAGACAGACAGAGACAGACAGACAGATAGAGACAGACAGACAGAGAGACAGACAGAGAGAGAGAGAGTAAGACAGATAGAGACAGACAGACAGAGAGACAGACAGAGAGAAAAATGCAGGTCTCCATAATGTAAATGAATTTCAGAATGAAGGTTTAGGTTTAGGTTTAGGTTTAGGTTTAGGTTTAGGTTGGGTTGGGGTTAGGCTCGTACTGGTTATGGTTTGGGTAAGTCCAGGAAATGAATGTCCGTCTACGTCAGGACTCACCTGTCCCCACAAATCCATATTTCCAGTCGGACTCCTCACGTGTGTGAGTGTGTGTGTGTCCTGCTGCTGCTGAGAAACTGAAGACCTGTCTGTCTGTTTCCTGTCTGTCTGTCTGTCTGTCTGTTTCCTGTCTGTCTTTTTCCTGTCTGTCTCTCCATCAGCAGGAGAAAGAAGGACTCAGAAATGAACGACAAGAGTGGTCACTACCAGATGGGCCAGAGTGAGTTTCCACCAATCATCACTGTCAGAATTTTAGTTTGGCCAATCAGATTGTGTTATCTTCAGGGATAGAGTTGATCCTCTGTTTGATGAAGATGATGATGATGATGGTGTGGTGTTGTTGCCGTAGCAATGAAGGTGTACATCGACCCATTCACCTACGAGGACCCCAACGAGGCGGTGAGGGAGTTCGCCAAAGAGATCGAGGCCTCCTTCGTGAAGATTGAGGAGGTCATCGGAGCAGGTGAGCAACGAGAGAAAGAGGATGAAGAACTTTGTCAGAACTTTGTTGAACGTTTTTGGATGTTTGAGGAACTTTTGATGGTCACGTGAGCACCAGCACCCGTTAACAGGAACCTTTTGAGGGGTTTTTCCTGAAGGTCTTAATCTGTGAAGTAACCCAGGGAACCTTTCAGCATCTTTGGGGATTTTTTAAGGACACGAGGAGCTTAGCTTCTACTTTTAAGGATCTTTTTCCTAAATCTACAAACCATTTAAGGAACCTTTAAATGCTAGACGGGACCAAGTATTCTTTTCAGTAACCAGGTATGTTTTAGGAATTTTTGTAGCACCTGAGAACATTTTTTGGATCCTTGAGGAGCATAAAGAATGTTTTGAGAAACCTGCAGACTTTTGTACGTCCGGCTTCAACAGGGACGATTAAAATATGAATCAGTTCAGTCTGTGGTCGCCCACTTTTTGAAATCACTTCGGTTTGAAAATCCTCCACTGTGCTGATAGTATGATGTACCTGTCCAGGTGAGTTCGGGGAGGTGTGTCGCGGTCGGCTGAGGGTCCCAGGCCGGAAAGAGAACTACGTGGCGATTAAGACGCTGAAGGGCGGCTACACAGAGAAGCAGAGGCGGGACTTCCTGTCGGAGGCGTCCATCATGGGTCAGTTCCAGCACCCCAACATCATCCACCTGGAGGGGGTCATCACCACTTCCTGTCCCGTCATGATCCTCACAGAGTTCATGGAGAATGGAGCGCTCGACAGTTTCCTGAGGGTGAGACGGGCCGAAATCAGTCTCGCCTGTGCTGCACACTGTAACCATGTCTCACTCTCTCTCCACCTGTCTGTCTCTCATCATGCAGACCTGTCTGTCTGTCTCACTGCCTACCTGTCTGTCTCTCATCATGCAGACCTGTCTGTCTGTCTCACTGCCTACCTGTCTGTCTCTCATCATGCAGACCTGTCTGTCTCTCATCATGCAGACCTGTCTGTCTCTCATTATGCAGACCTGTCTGTCTGTCTTGTCGATAGCTGTCTCTCTCATCACGCATACCTGTCTGTCTCTCATCATGCAGACATGTCTGTCTCACTTCCTGCCTGTCTGTCTCTCATCATGCAGACCTGGGTGTCTGTCTTGCCGATAGCTGTCTCTCTCATCACGCATACCTGTCTGTCTCTCATCATGCAGACCTGTCTGTCTGTTTCACTGCCTACCTGTCTGTCTCTTATCATGCAGACCTGTCTGTCTCTCATTATGCAGACCTGTCTGTCTCACTTCCTGCCTGTCTGTCTCTCATTATGCAGACCTGTCTGTCCGCTTCCTGCCTGTCTGTCTCTCATCATGCAGACCTGTCTGTCTGTCTCACATCACACAGACCTGTCTGTCTCTCATCATGCAGACCTGTCTGTCTTTCATTATGCAGACCTGTCTGTCTGTCTCTCATCATGCAGACCTGTCTGTCTGTCTCACGTGACACAGACCTGTCTGTCTCTCATCATGCAGACCTGTCTGTCTGTCTCTCATCATGCAGACCTGTCTGTCTCTCATCATGCAGACCTGTCTGTCTGTCTCTCATCATGCAGACCTGTCTGTCTCTCATCATGCAGACCTGTAAAAGACATTTGTTTTTTTATGAATATTGTGATAGTCGTTGTCTAAAATTGTGTGAAAATTAGAAGTTTTGGTCAAAGGGCTTCACATTTTCTTGGGGGACTTCCCTCAGCCTCAGCGACCACATGACGCCCCCCTGCTTGTCTTTGCTGATCACATGACTGGTCTGTGCAGATGAATGACGGACAGTTCACCACCATCCAGCTGGTGGGGATGTTGCGTGGGATTGCGGCAGGGATGAAGTATCTGTCCGACATGAGCTTCGTCCACAGAGACCTGGCAGCTCGAAACATCCTGGTCAACTCCAACCTGGTCTGTAAGGTGAGACCGTCTGCCCACCTGTGTGCCTGCCACCTGTCTGTCAGTCTGAAAAGTTCAGATCCAACACTTTTGTTTTTATGTTTTTCAGGTGTCAGACTTTGGTCTCAGCAGGTTCCTCACTGAAAACTCATCTGACCCGACGTACACCAGCTCTCTGGTAAAGTCCACAGCTGATAAACCAGCAGGCCGGCGAGTCGGCGCCCACTCGCCGTCTTTGCTGAGCTAAATAATACTTGTGTTACTGTCCTGCAGGTGGTGCAGTCTTCAAAATGTAGATGTTTCTATTACGATAAGATAATATAAGTTAAGACTTTATTCATACCCAGCTGGTGAAATTCAGGTATTGCAGGCAGGAACAGTCTGAATGTGGTTTGAGTTTGTGTATAAAATGTAACAGAACTGTTTTTAAACTCTACGATCAGGAGTTTTATTTTTGAAGATCCTTAAAGGAGTAGTACACCTGTTCAGTATTAAAAGGTTGATCCAGTTTATTGAGGAGACTCAGAGTCTGGGTTGGTGTTTGTGGATTAGCTTGGAGGAGTGGAGTCCCTCAGGGTCTTGTTATCGGTCCTCTGTTGTTCTGATTTAGTTCTATGACATGTCACCACCTACTTTGTCTCTTTAAAGCACTGCAAGCATCCTTCCATTAGCTAACTGACTATGTCACTTCTCAGGGGGGTAAGATTCCTATCCGGTGGACGGCTCCTGAGGCCATCGCCTACAGGTGAGTGTCAGTACTGCAGGGTGTGGTACTGTCAGTGGAGCGGGAAAAGGAGAAATATCATTATTGTTCAATAATTATCTTATAAAAGTTCAGTGAAGTGAGTATCTTACTGACTTGCAGGAAGTTCACATCAGCCAGTGATGCGTGGAGCTACGGCATCGTTATGTGGGAAGTGATGTCATACGGAGAACGACCATATTGGGACATGAGCAACCAGGATGTAAGACAACGGGCAGCACCATGTCCAACCTCTCCTGTCTCACTATCCTGTCTCTGTCTCACTGTTCTGTCTCTCTCTCCTGTCTCTGTCTCCTGTCTCCTCTCTCTTGTCTCACTGTCCTGTCTCACTGTTCTGTCTCTCTCTCCTGTCTCCTCTCTCTCTCTCCTGTCTCCTCTCTCTTGTCTCACTGTCCTGTCTCTCTCTCTGTCTCCTGTCTCACTGTCCTGTCTCTCTCCTGTCTCCTCTCTCTGTCTCCTGTCTCCTCTCTCTCTCGCCTGTCTCTCTCTCCTGTCTCACTGTCTCTCTCTCTCTGTCAGGTGATTAACGCCATCGAGCAGGACTACCGGCTGCCCCCGCCGCCGGAGTGCCCCTCCTCCCTGCACGCGCTCATGCTGGACTGCTGGCAGAAGGAACGAGCCAACCGGCCGAGGTTCTGCGACGTGGTGGCGTCGCTCGATAGGCTGATCCGAAACCCCGCCTCCCTGAAGGTGACGCACTCGGAGGGACGGAGGTGAGGCTCATTAACACATTCATGCACCAGCTGCTGGGGGTCAGAGGTTGTCTCTTGTCTCAGTGTGGAGCTGCAGGTCTGAATCTGCTCATACTTCAGTATCAATAATCTTGTCTGTCTCTCTGCCTGCCTGTCTCCCAGTCCGTCCCAGCCTCTGTTGGACCAGCGCGTCCCCCCTCCTCTCTCAGCCTGCGGTTCAGTCTCTGAGTGGCTTCGAGCCATAAAGATGGAGCGATACGAGCAGAGCTTCCTGCAGGCCGGATTCACGAGCCTGGACATCGTCTCACAGCTGAACACTGAGTAAGGTCCACGTCCACATGTCTCACATCTGTTTATACAGCATCGAGTCTCTGTGGCTGTTTCCAGGTGCAGCTGCCTGCCAGTCAACACTCAGGGATTAAAGGTGGAGTCCCTCCACCGCCCTGCTCTGTGAATGTGAAAGAACAAAGTCGCTGAGGCCGAGTCACATGACTCTCCATCAGCCAACAGCAACAGGCTGTTTTAACAACTTTCCATACTCTTTGTCTGTTTCCATAGAGACCTGCTCAGAGTGGGTGTGACCCTCGCTGGCCACCAAAAGAAAATCCTCTCCTCCATCCAGACGCTCAGGATACACAAAGCCCCGCCCACCCTCCTCTACTGACCAATCACAGCCCTGCCCAGCCGCACTGGCCTCTGGCTCTGAACGTTGGTCCATCCTGTCTGATTGACCAACCGGGAAGCCGTAAGAGACCACACCTCCTGATGGTTGGACCAATGAGAGGAATCGGGTGAAACAGGGCTGTGACATTATGAAAGCAAACTCTGAGTGAAACACTAAATACTGAACACACAGTTACAGCATCATGTCTCTAAGCTTCATAATGTTTGACTCAGGTGCAACTGGACTCCACCTACTTTGTTCATCTGACCAATCAGAACCGAGGACAGAGTTGACCACTGTGAAGCTTTTTAAATTAAGCAAGCAC
This sequence comes from Chelmon rostratus, assembly GCF_017976325.1. Taxonomy (NCBI): domain Eukaryota; kingdom Metazoa; phylum Chordata; class Actinopteri; order Chaetodontiformes; family Chaetodontidae; genus Chelmon; species Chelmon rostratus. The sequence goes on along the minus strand of NC_055680.1, from coordinate 19,546,612 downwards.
CTGGTTGGTCAACACTCAAGACATATGTAGCCCTGCCTTGTGAGACCACGGCAGTCATTCGCTGCTCAGGACAACCAAAGCCAGTCCGGCTCCAGATCCCAGACTCACCTCGGTCACCGGCCAAACAGCCAATCGTCTAACAGAGCAAGGACGCGGGAGGACGTTCCTGGTGCAGTTTAGTTCAACAGACACAGAGAAGTTGTAACTACCTCCTTTGGCCGTACTGTCATCAATAACTGAAAGCACAGCTGGGATTGGCTCCCAGCCCTGTCCATCAAAGCAGCATCAGTGGATCCCAGCAGACTGAGGACTGACATTCAGAATATGACGGATGTGTTTCACTTCGTTCTTCTGTTCACTGCTCGTCTAAAAACAAACGAACCCCTAATCAGATCACTGTTGGTCCAATGACAAGCTCCCAAACTGCTGCCACTTCGACTGCCGAGAACCAGGGACTTTCAGGACGAACCAAAGGGATTTCTGTGGTGAGGGAACGTATCTGAACGAAGGTTCAGTACTGTGGAACCTCTCAGTGCTCCTTCCAGAATACTCGACTGCGAGTTGAACCAAACGTTTTGAGCAGTTTTTGAGGATATTTTTAACGATGTTGTGGAATATCGGACTGATTCACAGGAATTCCAAACAGACCAGTTGGTAGTCCACACCAATGTTAGGAATATTTTCCGAGGAGCATCAGGACGTTCTGATGGGATTAACGACGTGACATGTCGACATGTTCTGGCAGAGTTTCGGCATCTTGCTCTTCATCATCTGTGAGAAAAAGTCTGGGATTGCCTCAGAAAACAACGGTCGACCTTCTGAGGAAATCTTCAGGAATCCATGAGATTCAAAGCTTCGGTGGGAATCTTTTGAAAACTGTGATGGAACATCCTCCAGGTTTCGTCCAAGTTACTGCGATCCTTCAGGTGAGTACTGGGAGACTTTAACGAAGACCTTCTGGAATATTTACGTTTCATAAAGGAACTCAAAGGGACGAAGACTTTCTCACCACACACACCTGCAAATGGTGGGTGAAGAGCAATTCATGGACATCTTCAGATCTGTGAGTGTGGGAGCTGTTTCAGATCTGAGACCACATACATGAACAGAAATATGTTGGGTTGTAGAACTGTTGGTGGTTTTGTATTTTAGCACTTTTTATACCGGATATTTGATATTTGATCATGTTTTGAGGCAGAGGAGGAAATCTGTGTTTGGATACTAAACTGACATTAAAGGAAAAACTGTCATTTTTTATTTTGTAGGAAAAAAAAACTAAACGGTTTGTCTCGAGCGAGAGGATCTGATGTTCACGACCAAAGATCACGTGTCTGAATGCTGGCCCAGTCATCAGCTCCACCTCCTCTAAAACACTAGAACACCAACATTTGGCAGTTTGCTGCTCCAGATCCAGATTTGATCTTGATCTCTTGAGGTCTGTCTGTTCAGTCTTTTCTGATCTCACCTTCAGTAACCAGACCAGAACCAGACCGCTCCGGTCCGGAAGCCATCAGTCCGTCGTTAAATACTCCAGCTGTCCTCCAGGTTTTTCTTACCACAGTAATAATAAGACCCAAAGAGCTGAGGCCATAAATCAGTGAGACATGACCTGTTCAATTCTGCAAGTAAACTTGAATCTGAAATGAGTTTTCCTTTGATTTGATCAGCTGACTCACTAAAAACAAGTTGTCGTCCACATAAAGCATCATGTTCATGTGACTGAATCATGTAACCTGACCTCAGGACTCTTCACTCTCTCCCATTGGTCCCCAGACCTGTCAGTCAAACCACTAATGAGCCAATAACTGCACTGCGTGGAGGTCTTCACATTGAAGGCTGCTGCAGTGATGTCATTGTTGTTGCTTCTGCTGATTGGTGGTTTCTTGGAAATCATGTGACTAAGAGTTAGTCGCTCAGCTTGGTTTATTTCACCGTCAATGAGTAACCAGGTCGAAACATTTTAAAAGAACTGTGAGTGTGCGTTTGTCCCGTTGACTTCGAACGCAGTGGAGGATGATCCGGTCTGGATCTGGATTCATGTTGTGGTGTGAACACAGCAGCTGAATCTGGAGCCGCTGCAGCTCGCTGCCTTTTAGAAACCCACATTAATAAATGAAATGTTATTCTTCTTGATATTTAGAGAACGTCCACTGGGCCAGGGGAGTCTGTCAACCAATCACAATAAAGATGAGTCGTCCTGCCCAATCAGATGTCTTGTTGTCAGTATGTGTGAAGAGCAATCTGAGCTGTTGGAAGCTTGTTAGCTTAGCTTCGTAACCTCAACAGATAAATGAACGTGTAGCTAAATCTGCTGTTTTTATTATGTGATTCATTAACGAGTGAAAGCGAAGAAACGTCCAATCATCGCTGCTTACAGTGCAAACAGGAAGTGATGGCATCATTGTTAGCATCTTAGCATGTTTTAATGTAGCGTCTCGTCAACATGGTCCACACGTCCCTGAGACAGTGACGCCGTGTCCTTTCACATGTCCTCAAATACTTCCAGCCGTCTCTGCCCACGTTGAACTACGCCATGACGCGGCTCTGCCGAAAGCCTGTAGGTGATGGAGGACTGGGGGGGCGAGTGATGGAGGGCAGCAGATTCGTGTGTGAGCCCCGTCACACATTTAAGGATGAACTCAGTGTTTCTATTGGTCGACTCTGACCCGGCTGGACTCGTCTGCTGTTCAGGCTTCAGTAGAAGCAGAAGATGCTCCTCGCTGAATTACCCCCATGTGACTTTGTTAGGCTGTCCGTGGAGGGTCTGTTGGACGGGGGGCGGTGACCAAGGAAGTGACATCACACTGCCGTCTGTCTTCATCCTGAATTAAATGTTGATTGAAGGTGAGTCAAACAGGTGTGATGATGTCACAACATCATAAAAACCAGGACAGAAACCAGGAGGCAGCTTCAGACCGACAGGTGTTCCACATCAGCACACACACACACACCACACACACTCACACACACACCACACACCACACACACACCACACACACACACCAGACACACCACATACACACACAGACACACACTCACAGTGTGTGTGAGTCTGTGTGTGTGTGTGAGTCTGTGTGTGTGTGTGAGTCTGTGTGTGTGTGTGTGTGAGTGAGTGTGTGTGTGTGAGTGTAACCTGACTCTTCAGGGGCATTAAGTTAAAGAGAAACAGGTTCATGTTGTTTTGCTGCAGACGTTTCAGACGAAGCTCCACCTCAACCAACAATACAATCCTGCTTCGACATGAAGACTGAGTCACAGTAATCTGACGAGACCAGAGAGAACAAGAGAACAGGAGAACAGATAGAACAGGAGAACAGCAGAACAGGAGATCAGATAGAACAGGAGAACAGCAGAACAGTCGCAGGGATGTTTTACTGCACTCAGTACTTTAAATACTTGAAGTACGTTGTCCTGGTTGTACTCACATACTTGTACTGAAGTCACGTGTTCGGTCACTTCACCTCCGTCAGACGTGGTCTAAAGGTTCTGAACCTCGTCCAGCAGTACAGCGTGTCATGGCCGCCTCTGGTCATGTGGTGTGTCGAACGTGGTCACGTCTCCTGCAGCGTCTCGTCTCCGAGCTCGTTTCACACAAATGACTTCCAGACGACGAGTTTTTATTTTATAAAAACCAGCTGCTGACTTCAGAGTCGACCAGCCGAGGCTGCGTGTGAGTGTGTGTGTGTGTGTGTGTGAGTGTGTGTGTGTGAGTGTGTGAGTGTGTGTGTGTGTGTGTTCAATGAATGTGTGTGTGTGTGTGTGATATTTTGGCTGCCTTCCTGCTCTGTGTCTGTCTCTCCAGGATGATCAGTGCTGACAGCTACATCACTACGTGTGTGTGTGTGTGTGTGTGTGTGTGTGTGTTGAAGTCCTGCATATTTTTCCAGTTTTACCACAGAAGACTCTGGAAGCAGTTCTGAGACCTGTGGAGCCCCTGGGACCTGCTGAGGGAAACCCCGGTGTGTACTGATTAGCGGCTGTAGCTGCTAGCTGCCGTTAGCTCGTAGCTCGATTAGCTCAGCGAAAGAGAGAAACGTGTGTTTTTTGCTTCGATGTTTGCTGAGTTTATCTGTCAGCCGAGGCGTGACGAGCATCAGCAGCACGGACCGCTGCTTCCTGATTGGACACAGTGAAGCTGGCCACAGAGTTTTTGGGATCATCAGATCTACAGGAAGTAAACGAGAAATCATGTTTTCACTGAAATGTGGAAGACATCGGATGTTCTGCTCTTCAGTGACACAAAAACAGACGACAGAGACTGAAAAGCTGAACCAGGACTCACCTCGATCCGCCATCAGGGTCATGATCCCTGGACGTGGAGCTGCTGGAGGCGCGAAGCGAGAACAGGAAGTAGTGCCGTCTGAGTGTGTGACGTCGTGGATGGTGAAGAGTGTGAGAGCACGCCTGGAATCTGCTGATGGCTCCCTGGCCGGCGATGATCCCTGACGGTCTCTGGAAGTGGACTGCGTCAGACCAGGATCTCACACTGCAGGTGGCTGAGAATGCTGTGTTCAAAGACTCAGTGAGAGTCTGTAAATGTGAGAAGCTGGCGGCATTTTAAATGGTGGACGTACAGTTAAGCTTTGTAAACAGACGCAGAGCTGCGTTCACTGCACTGCGTACGTGTAGGAACTTTGACTTACCTGTAGATCTTAGTCCAGCTGTTTGACGGGCTCGTGACAGCTTGTACAGAGGGTACATCTGAGACGCCTCATTGGACGGTTCAGATGAAGAGATCTTGTTGCGATAATGTTGTTGGGAAGCTAACGTCAGTTTAGTCTGGAAGATCCCTGCAGGACCCTCAGCTACTGCTGCCAGGACTCAAGGAGCCCTTCAAGAACCTGTGGAACTTCCTAGACCTGAAAGTGTATCAGGACCAACACACACACACAGTGTTCTGAAAGAAGAGACAGACAGGCAGCCTGTCGCCATGGTAATGATCATACCTGTCAATCAGCAGGTGATCTGTCAGCTGATAGGGTGACAGGCTGACAACTTACTTCCTCCCCCACCTCCCCGCGACCTGATGATCACCCCCTCACACACACAGACACACACACACACACACAAGCACGCAAACACACACACACACACAAGCACGCAAACACACACACACACACACACACACAGCAGCCTGCAGTGTGTGAGTCACAGATCAGTTACAACCCCCAGAAGAAAGAAACAAGTGTGTGTGTGTGTGTGTTGATATATTTCCATATTCAGATCATCACACACACACACACACAGGTGGAAGTGTCTCGGTGTTGTCTCCATGGTAACCAGCTGAAAGGTGAGACCCCGACACCCTCGTGTGACCTTTGACCCCTCCCTGCAGTGGTGGGAGGAGGCTCCTCTTCCTCTTCCTGTGCGCTCCTCCCTCCCTGACTTCCTGTCTGTCTATCTCTGTGGATTCTGATTGGCTCGTCAGATCTGTGGCCACATTCCAGCAGTCATTCGTGGAGGAAGTGATTTAACTGGTTGTTAACTGGCCCCCGACCAGACAGTGTTTTCCTACGTTTCCCATGATGCTCTGCAGCAGGGAGGCGTTCAGTGCTCAGATCAGGGAAAATATCCAGGTCCAGATCCAGGAACAGATCCAGGTCCAGATCCAGGAACAGATTCAGGTCTAGATCCAGGAAAATATCCAGGTCCAGATCCAGGAACAGATTCAGGTCTAGATCCAGGAAAATATCCAGGTCCAGATCCAGGTCCAGATCCAGGTCCAGATCCAGGAACAGATTCAGGTCCAGATTCAGGTCCAGATCCAGGTACAGATCCAGGAACAGATCCAGGACAATATCTAGGTCCAGATCCAGGAACAGACTCAGGTCCAGATCCAGGAACAAATCCAGGTCCAGATCCAGGAACAAATCCAGATCTAGGTCCAGATCCAGGAACAGATCTCTTTCTTTCTTTCTTTCTGTCTTTCTGTCAGTTTCTCTTTCCATCACTCTGTGTGATGGTGGTTTATCAGTGATGGATGGAGGTGCCCCCCCCCCCCCACACACACACACAGCAGCTGTAAGATGGCTGCTGCAGAGTGTTTACATGTCACATGGACCTCCGTCTCATGTCTCCTTCCTGCTGTGATCCTCCCACATCTGGCTCGAGTTAGAGAAGGAATGAAGAGAGAGGGGGGACGTGAGGCTGGAGGTCTGATGGACAGGCAGACAGACAGAAAGCAGACCCGTCTCTCTCTGGCAGGACGCAGTCGCAGTGAAACATCCAGGGATTAGTCTGATCCAGACAGCAGGGTGTGTTCTTCATGTGGACCTGGTCTTTAAATTACCTCTCGCTCCACAGCTAACTGCTAACGTGCTAACAGCAGCACAATAAGACCATGTGTACTGGCTTTGTGTCTCTTTGTGGTCACCTGTGATTGGCTACTGACACTTCCTGAGTACCTCACCTGTACTGCAGTTCAACTCAGGTATGAACTCCAGAAAGTTCTGTGTGTGTGTTCTCGGTTCTCCACAGCTGTTCTCACTCCCTCAACATTATTTCTAATCGTCCATGAAATGACCTGAGAGAGAGTGTGTGTGTGTGTGTGTGTGTGTGTGTGTATCTGTGTGTGTATCTGTGTGTGTGTGTGTGTATCTGTGTGTGTGTGTGTATCTGTGTGTGTGTGTGAGTGGGTGAGTCTGTGTGTGTGTGTGTGTGTATCTGTGTGTGTGAGTGAGTGTGTGTGTGTGTGTGTGTGTAAGTGTGAGTGTGTGTGAGAGTGAGTGTGAGTGTGTGAGAGTGAGTGTGTGTGTGTGTGTGTGTGTGAGAGTGAGTGTGTGTTTGTGTGTGAGTGTGTGTGTGTGTGTGTGTGTGTGTGTGTGGTTAGTTAGGCTAATATTATTTTAAACTGTTGACCGAGGCTGCTGTGAGCAGCAGCTAAAACCCTCACACACACACACACACACACACAGATGTTTGAAGAGGGGTGTGTTTGATTCGTCTGATGATGACGGCTGTGTGGGTTAGGGTGGATGAAACGAGCGCTCCTCAGGTAGATTAACATGCAGACCCTCTTTCATCCATCAGGATCAAACCTAATCTAAAAGCAGCTCCTCTAAGCCTCCGTCAGATGATTTGATTGGCAGCTGATGGTGTCAGGTGGAGGAGCTTTGAGTAGTCAGGAGAGAAGGAAGGAGAGAAGGGAACAAGGAAGGAGAGAAGGGAACAAGGATGGAGAGAAGGAAACAAGGAAGGAGAAAAGGGAACAAGAAAGGAGAAAAGGAAACAAGAAGGGAGAGAAGGAAACAAGGAAGAAGATAAGGAAACAAAAAGGAGAGAAGGGAACAAGGAAGGAGAGAAGGAAACAATTAAGGAGGGAAGGAAACAAAAAGGGAGAGAAGGGAATTTTTGTCTTGAGACAAACTCTCATGAGAAGACTGAAGATAAATGATGATACACTGACCTCTGCTGGACACAAACAACACTACAACCAGCTCACTACAGACACACACAGAGACAGACAGACAGACAAAGAAACACAGACAGACAGACACACTGACGGACAGACAGAAGGACAGACAGACAGACACACAGAGACAGACAGACAGAGAAAGAAACACAGACAGACAGACAGATGGACAGACAGACACAAAAACACAGACATAGAGACAGACAGACAGACACATGTTCCGTGCATGTTGAGGGGGCCATCCACCATCACCACCGCGCTGTGTGCCACCTCCGACACCGGGGGCGCCGCTGAGCAACATGAACCAAGGCTGATTTCTTTGCTGCAAACACGAATGAGCAGAAACACTGAGAGGACAGACGTCCACCAGCCGCCCAGGACTGTCCTTCTAACCATCAAAGTGTTTGCATTAAAACACTCACTGACATACATGTAATGACATGTAATGACATGTAATGACATGTGGTGACATGTTCTCATTACACAGGACACATGCAGACCTTCACCGTGGTCCCCTCAGCTTGGTCTTATTCCCCTTAAAGGACTCGGCCTGCAGACTCAGTGGCCTCGATGTCTCAGCTGATTTCACCTCTTCCTCCTCTGCCTCTGTCCTGTAGGACAGTTGAGATGCCGGCGTCTTTCACTGATTCTGGACTCTTAGTGGACAACATGGACAGAGAAGTACAAGTACCTCAGATTGTACCCTTTACCAGTCATGTAAACATTAGCCTAAAACGTGTGTCCAGGGTCGACTCAAAGGACAAAACAGAAGTTTGCTTTTAGAAAAAGAAAGAAGCCTTCAGACGAGTTTATCTGGAAAACACAGTGGAACCACAGCATGAAGCCTGATCCTGGTCCAAGCTCAAGAAAAACCGATCGTACCACAGAAACTGAATTTATATTCATGTTTTCTCTAATGGTATATCTGGGCCTAGAGAGACTATTTATTTTCTTTATCTACGTGAATATCTATATTTAGCACATCGCCTGTTCTTTTGAAAGAGAAAACATCTTTCTGTGGATTATTATCATGGCTGGACTAAATATCTTTGCTGTAGTGGATCTTCTGGACCTTTGTGGATGTTTCCAGACCATTTCTGTCGGAGTGTTATTGATCCTTGGATCACTGACAGACGTGATCGGTGAATTACCTCATTGTTGCGGGGGCGGGCCGTCGGAACAGTAAAGGGTTTGGACTAAGGCGTTGCAGTATTCACATACTTTCCAGCACCACTAGTTCGAAGACAATGATTTTTAGATGTCAGATGTCGGAGCGTGCCTGAACACACCAACAGTCGACCACTCCTGTCGGGGGCGTTGAGTGGACGCCGGTCAGACGTCCTCTCACCGGGACAAGTTGAGCAGAAGATCAACGTCTTCATCTGAAAGATGGAAATGAAGAAGTGATCCTGTCTGAAACATGAGAGAAACATCTGGTCTTTAATCAGATCATGTTTTACAGAAAGACTCCCTGATGCCACTGATGTGATTATTGATTATTGATCCGCTGCAGCAGTTAAAACAGGAAGTTAAAACAGGAAGTGAGGAGTCCAAATGAAGACCAGGTTTCTGCTCAGTTCACATTTCAACATGTCTGTCAGAGGACACAACCAGGGTGTGTGTGCGTGTGTGTGTGTGTGTGTGTCTATGTGTGTGTGTAAGAGAGAGATTAGGGATTAATTCAGGATCCGGGCAAAAGGCCACATTTAACATCTGTAGCCAGAGTTTGATATTTTGGAGCTGCAGGTTTAATCCTGCTCGTCTGTCATTAGGAACACAGGACACACAGACAGACAGACAGACACAGGATCTGAACTCTGATTGGTGGGATTAAACCAACAGGATTAATATCAGAGCCTCAGCAGAGAGACAGACAGACAGATGACGGTGGTCAGAGAGCTGAAAACAGACAGACAGACAGACAGGTGGATTCAAAGCGTGGACGACAAGAATTAGACAGACACCTTGAGCCAGGTATGTACTAAGTGTTTGGTGTGTGTCTGAGCTCCTGCAGGGGCTGATGGGTAATGTAGTTTCAGTGAAGACAGTCTGTTTGAGTTTTGAATGCTGACATGTTTTCTCTGATGCAGCTCTGGACCTGGAGCTTATTACGTCTCATTATGTCTCATTACGTCTCATTATGTCTCTTTATGTCTCTTTATGTCTCTTTACATCTCTTAATGTCTCATTACGTCTCTTTATGCCTCTTAATGTCTCATTATGTCTCATTATGTCTCTTAATGTCTCTTTACATCTCTTTATGTCTCTTTACATCTCATTATGTCTCTTAATGTCTCTTTACGTCTCTTTATGTCTCTTCACATCTCATTATGTCTCTTTACGTCTCTTTACGTCTCTTTATGTCTCTTTATGTCTCTTTATGTCTCATTACGTCTCTTAATGTCTCTTTATGTCTCTTAATGTCTCTTTACGTCTCTTTATGTCTCTTAATGTCTCTTTATGTCTCATTATGTCTCATTACGTCTCTTTATGTCTCTTTACGTCTCTTTATGTCTCTTTACATCTCATTATGTCTCTTAATGTCTCTTTACGTCTCTTTATGTCTCTTTACGTCTCTTTATGTCTCATTACGTCTCTTTATGTCTCTTAATGTCTCTTAATGCCATTTTGCACCTCACACTTTGCATGATGAGCCACATGGTTCATTGATCTGATTGGTTGAAGTTAGCCTGTGATAGACAGATGGTTCATCCAATCACCTGCCCTGTTCCATACAGACTGAGAATCTGGCTGTGTACTTTTTACCAGTACGTAGTATTTGCTGTCTGACGCGTGAGAACGTTGTGCATAGTATCTTCACAATGTGCAGATGTTTTCCAGAGTCATCCAGTGCTGATGTTCTTGTGTGATGTCAGAGCTGTTATGTCACATGACCTGCGCTCAGAACCCAAACGACAGAGCTGTATATTTTATATTGTCTCGTTTTGTTTGTACCGTCCAGTCACAGTGACTCGGTTTGTATGTCGAATTAAAAACTGTTGGACGTGTCACCGACAGACAGCTCAGCTACACAGCACAACAACGCAGATTAGCTTCATGCTAAAGTCTGCTTCTTATCGTCCTAAAGTATGCTGCTAATGTCAGCTAAGAAGAAGAAAAACGTACTTACAATATGTTTAAAATCACTTTGACCTAATTCTTTGTCCGCAAATTATTAATTTAAAGTGTTAAAAAATGTAGGAGAAACCTCAATGTCAGATATTACACTTGACACATCTCTAGTGTTTAGCAGTTAGCATAGGCATCAATCCAAAGCAAATAAGAAAGCATTACACTTGTCCTTAGCATTCTTATCTGTCATTAGCACTAGCTTCACCATTAGCAGTAGCTTCCATTATTGTCACAAACCTTTAACATTATCCCCCATTTTAACTTGTGTGTTGGTTTCTTTGTTAGCGCTAATCTCTATATTTGTCCTTGTTATCTTTCACTGGTAGCATATAATGTTGTCGTCTTCTCCATTGTCATTTTACATTGTTTGGCTCTACTGTTAGCATAAGCTGCCTGGGCTTGTTTGAGAACGTCATTAGAATCAACCTCTGTACTTCTCTTTTTAAATTATTTCATCTTTCTCTTTAGTTTTTAATTGCATTTATTGACAACATTTTCCGTGTTAGTATTGCTCACCAATTTTAGCATGAGCCTCAATTTAGCTGTCATTGTTTGCTGGCATCATGTTAGCCCTCTAACATGATTTAACATTAATAATGCTAGCCCTCTGCTATTCACACTGCTAAAGTTAGTCCTCTGTTATTTTACATTGCTAATGCTAGCACTCTGTTATTTCACACTGCTAAAGTTAGCCCTCTGTTATTTTACATTGCTAATGCTAGCACTCTGTTATTTCACACTGCTAACGTTAGCCTTGTTATTTCACATTAACAACCTTAACGCTGTGTTATTTCACATTGCTAACGTTAGCCTTCTGTTATTTCACATTGCTAACGTTAGCCTTCTGTTATTTCACATTAACAACCTTAACACTGTGTCATTTCACATTGCTAACGCCCTGTTTGTTTGTCAGCCATGTTTGCGGGTCGAGCATCGGCGGCGGGCGCTGCTGTTGGGCCGGCAGCGGGAGGAAAAGGTGGGAAGTTTTCGGTGGAGGAGCTGTACGGGTTCAATAAGAAACCAAAGGTGAACAGGGGGAATTCTGGGAAATCAGAGAAAGGCGACGGGAAGAAAGAAGCAAAGGAGAGAGAAGAATCTGTGCTGGCGTCTCAGATCCTGGAGGCAGCAAGGAGGCTGATGGAGAGACGCCGACTGGAGATCTACCTGAAGGAGTGTGATGTCACCATGGAGCAGAGCAACATGCCATACAGGTGAGACCCAGGGAGACACACCTCCAAACACAGACTAATACTAATACCTCTACACACAATATTAATACGGATAAATTTATATCCAAACACATAACAATAAATAAATAAATAAACGTAGTAATAGAAGTTATAATCCCAGTAAAAATATATCCAAACACATTCATACAGTACAGGACGTTAGCTAGTGTTAACGTCAGTGCTAATGTTGATTAGCGTTAACATTAGCTAGTGTTAACGTTAGTGCTAATACCTCCAAACACAATACTAATATTTCCAAATGTAGTACTAATACCTTTAAACACATAGCTGTTACATTTAAAAGCAGTCCAGATAGATATACCGGATCGTATACTAATACCTCTAAATGCAGTACTAAATCATCAGAACACATTCAGTATTTCTAATGACAGGATTTGACTTTGTTGTGTCACCTGGATGTGACACTGAGGCTGATACCACGCCAACACATCCATGGCGTGTGAGGACACCCACGTTCAAACCGCCGTCGGGCCGCGGCTGTAATCGGATTGGATCAGGTCTGATTGGTCAGCAGTGTGTGAGCAGGCTGTAATGACACAGACTGACCAGCAGAGGACGCTGAGATACTTCATGAGACATCTGTGTTCTGCAGCGATGAGCAATGGGAACATCTCATCTCATCTCTATTAATAATATTCTCATTAATGTCCGTATGTGTTTTATTCTGAGGAGCGAGACAAAGCATGTCAACTGATTTAACTGGCCTGACGCCCACAATGAAGGGCTGGTCAGACTGGTCAGACTGGTCAGACTGGTCTCAGCTAACCTGATTCTGAGGGGCTCCTGAAGCTGCTGAGTCATGATTCTGACGTAAAACCTGTGTGTTACTCTGTGTGTGTGTGTGTGTGTGTGTGTGTGTGTGTGTGTGTGTGTGCATGCGACTAGCTGATGGCAATACTGGAGCCAATAACCTGATCAATATATCAGGTTTCACCAGCCAGACTCAGTGTTGAGTTTTCACTCTTTGTGTCACCACGGAGACGTATTGATCGTATTGATCAGAGCCCACACTGAACAGGCAGCAGTGTTAAAACACCTGAATCTACCTGTTGGGGGTTAAACGGGTAGAAGTTCTGGGATTTTAAAAGATAAAGAAAAAAATTTTATTTTTTATTCTTCAGTGATGTCATCACTGTGTCATCAGTAACACAAAAACAAGAAGACTTGTTTTATGTTTTCTTTTGCTCATTAAAGAAAATCATCTTTGCAACCAACACACACACACACACACACACACACACACACACACACACACACACACAGTCATACAGATTTAAAACCACATTATACGGCTTTAAAATTAATCTAAATTAAGGAAGGTGTGACTCAAGTAAAACATTTTTGGACCATTTTCCTCCTCATCACTTATTTTATTTAATTATTTTAATAATTTAATCTTTATTTAACGAGACTGGTCCGACCAGCTTCAGAAAGAAAGACCTCGTCAGGAGAACTGAACCTCGTTAGAAGAACTGAACCTCACTAGAAGAACTGAACCTTGTCAGAAGAACTGAACCTCGTCAGGAGAACTGAACCTCGTCAGTAGAACTGAACCTCGTCAGGAGAACTGAACCCTGTCAGGAGGACTGAACCCTGTCAGGAGAACTGAACCTCGTCAGGAGAACTGAACCCTGTCAGGAGAACTGAACCCGTCAGGAGAACTGAACCTCGTTAGAAGAACTGAACCTCGTCAGAAGAACTGAACCCGTCAGGAGAACTGAACCTCGTCAGGAGAACTGAACCTTGTCAGGAGAACTGAACCCGTCAGGAGAACTGAACCCTGTCAGGAGAACTGAACCTCATTAGGAGGACTGAACCCGTCAGGAGAACTGAACCTCGTTAGAAGAACTGAACCTCATTAGAAGAACTGAACCTTGTCAGAAGAACTGAACCCGTCAGGAGAACTGAACCTCGTCAGGAGAACTGAACCCTGTCAGGAGAACTGAACCTCGTCAGTAGAACTGAACCTCGTCAGGAGAACTGAACCCTGTCAGGAGGACTGAACCCTGTCAGGAGAACTGAACCCTGTCAGGAGGACTGAACCCTGTCAGGAGAACTGAACCGTGTGGAGGAGAGAAGCCGCCATGTTTAAACAGAACAAACGGTTTGAGGAGAGGAGGACGAGTCTGTGCAGCCACTGCTGCTGTAATCCACATCAGTGACAGCACACCTCCGCCCTCAGGCGTCTCTGTGCAGCTCTAATGGGACGAGTTGTGCGGACGAGTGTGCGATGGAGAGACGAGGAAGAGGAGGCCGAGGAGGAAGAGTGGGGGAGGGTCTGCAGCTCGAGATGATCTGCACAGAACGAGAACAACCGACAGAACCGTGTACAAAGTCAGCATGTGTAACCGAGTACATTTGCTCTAGTACTGAAGTAGTAATCTGAGGTACTGGACTAGTTCCATTTCCTTTCTGTCGCTCTCCACAGGAACAACATGACAGTACTACTACACACTTCAGATATATGGAAACATGTACAAATACTTCACAGTGTAGCACTGATACCTTCAAATACTTTCTACAGTTGATGGTGTCTCTTTCAGAAGAAGTATTCTACTTTTTACTCCACTACATTTATCAGACAGTTTTAGTTACTAGTTACTTTAGAAATGAAGATTGTTACGCACAAAACTCTTTAAACACAGACACCAAATACTCTTTGTCACCATCTGGTGGTTAACACATGCAACTGCCCCAGCTGGTTTACTATATATATATAAACACATTATATATAATATATACAGGCTTATATAAGTACAGTACATAGTGTATATACTCACAGTATACAGGCTTATATAAGTACAGAGCATAGTGTATATACTCACAGTATACAGGCTTATATAAGTACAATACATAGTGTACATACTCACAGTATACAGGCTTATATAAGTACAGCACATAGTGTACATACTCACAGTATACAGGCTTTTATAAGTACAGTACATAGTGTATATACTCACAGTATACAGGCTTATGTAAGTACAGCACATAGTGTATATACTCACATTATACAGGCTTATGTAAGTACAGTACACAGTGTATATACTCACATTATACAGGCTTATATAAGTACAGTACATAGTGTATATACTCACAGTATACAGGCTTATATAAGTACAGAGCATAGTGTATATACTCACAGTATACAGGCTTATATAAGTACAATACATAGTGTATATACTCACAGTATACAGGCTTATATAAGTACAGCACATAGTGTACATACTCACAGTATACAGGCTTATATAAGTACAGTACATAGTGTATATACTCACAGTATACAGGCTTATGTAAGTACAGCACATAGTGTATATACTCACAGTATACAGGCTTAAATAAGTACAGTACAAAGTGTATATACTCACAGTATACAGAACAGTGTGTTTCAGGTGTCCTGGTGGTTTTCACACGTATGAAATTTGTTTTTTTCCCAACAATAAACAGTAAGAAAAAAAAGTTCTGCAAGTGAAGAAACTTTAATAAAAATAGAAGTTTAGAAGAAAAAGATGTCAAACATGTAGAATGAAAACATGTTTAAAATGCTGATGAAGTATTGATGAAAGAATTTGCAGATGATCTCAGTGTGACGCGTCTGTGGAGTATGTACAGTATGTAGTATGTAGTATGCTGTATGTAGTATGTACAGTACGTAGTATGTAGTATGCTGTATGTAGTATGTACAGTATGTAGTATGTAGTATGTACAGTATGTAGTATGTAGTATGTTGTATGTAGTATGTAGTATGTACAGTACGTAGTATGTAGTATGTAGTATGTACAGTATGTTGTATGTAGTATGTAGTATGTACAGTACGTTGTATGTAGTATGCCATATGTAGTATGTAGTATGTAGTATGCAGTATGTTGTATGTAGTATGTAGTATGTAGTATGTACAGTACGTAGTATGTAGTATGTACAGTATGTAGTATGTTGTATGTAGTATGTAGTATGTACAGTACGTAGCATGTAGTATGTACAGTATGTTGTATGTAGTATGCTATATGTAGTATGTAGTATGTACAGTACGTAGTATGTAGTATGTACAGTATGTTGTATGTAGTATGTAGTATGTAGTATGTTTTATGTAGTATGTTGTATGTAGTATGTAGTATGTAGTATGTAGTATGTACAGTACGTAGTATGTAGTATGTACAGTATGTTGTATGTAGTATGCTATATGTAGTATGTAGTATGTAGTATGCTGTATGTTGTATGTTGTATGTAGTATGCTGTATGTTGTATGTAGTATGTAGTATGTTGTATGTAGTATGTAGTATGTAGTATGTAGTCTGTAGTATGCTGTATGTTGTATGTAGCATGCTGTATGTTGTATGTAGTCTGTAGTATGTAGTATGTAGTATGTAGTATATAGTATGTAGTATGTAGTATGCTGAATGTAGTATGTAGTATGCTGTATGTAGTACGTAGTATGTAGTATGTAGTATGCTGAATGTAGTATGTAGTATATACAGTATGTAGTATGCTGTATGTAGTATGTAGTATGTAGTATGCTGTATGTAGTCTGTAGTCTGTAGTATATAGTATGTAGTATGTAGTATGCTGAATGTAGTCTGTAGTCTGTAGTATATAGTATGTAGTATGCTGAATGTAGTATGCAGTCTGTAGTATATAGTCTGTAGTATGTAGTATGTTGTATGTAGTCTGTAGTCTGTAGTATATAGTATGTAGTATGCTGAATGTAGTATGTAGTATGCTGTATGTAGTATGTAGTATGTAGTATGCTGTATGTAGTCTGTAGTCTGTAGTCTGTAGTATGTTGTATGTAGTATGTAGTATGCTGTCTGTAGTATGTAGTATGTAGTATATAGTATGTAGTATGCTGTATGTAGTCTGGAGTCTGTAGTATGTAGTATATAGTATGCAGTATGCAGTATGTAGTATGCTGTATGTAGTATATAGTATGTAGTATGCTGAATGTAGTATGCAGTATGCTGTATGTTGTATGTAGTATGCTGTATGTAGTATGTTGTATGTAGTATGTAGTTTGTCGTATGTAGTATGTTGTATGTAGTCTGTAGTCTGTAGTATGCTGTATGTAGTATATGGTATATAGTATGTTGTATGTAGTATGCAGTATGTTGAATGTAGTATGTAGTATGTAGTATGTTGTATATAGTATGTAGTATGTTGTATGTAGTATGCTGAATGTAGTATGTAGTATGTTGTATATAGTATGTAGTATGTTGTATGTTGTATGCTGTATGTAGTATGCTGTATGTAGTATGTAGTATGTAGTATGTTGTATGTAGTATGCAGTATGTTGTATGTTGTATGTAGTATGTAGTATGTAGAATGCTGAATGTAGTATGTAGTATGTTGTATGTAGTATGCAGTATGTTGTATGTTGTATGTTGTATGTAGTATGCAGTATGTTGTATGTAGTATGTAGTATGCTGAATGTAGTATGTAGTATGCTGTATGTAGTATGTAGTATGCTGTATGTAGTATGTAGTATGTTGTATGTAGTATGTAGTATGTACAGTATGTAGTATGTTGTATGTAGTATGTAGTATGCTGTATGTAGTATGTAGTATGTAGTATGCTGTATGTAGTATGTAGTATGTTGTATGTAGTATGTAGTATGCAGTATGTTGTATGTTGTATGTTGTATGTAGTATGTAGTATGCTGAATGTAGTATGTAGTATGTTGTATGTTGTATGTAGTATGCAGTATGTTGTATGTTGTATGTAGTATGTAGTATGCTGTATGTAGTATGTAGTATGCTGTATGTAGTATGTAGTATGTTGTATGTAGTATGCTGTATGTAGTATGTAGTATGTAGTATGCTGTATGTAGTATGTAGTATGTTGTATGTAGTATGCAGTATGTTGTATGTTGTATGTTGTATGTAGTATGCTGAATGTAGTATGTAGTATGTAGTATGTTGTATGTAGTATGCAGTATGTTGTATGTTGTATGTTGTATGTTGTATGTAGTATGTAGTATGCTGTATGTAGTATGTAGTATGCTGTATGTAGTATGTAGTATGTTGTATGTAGTATGTAGTATGCTGAATGTAGCATGTAGTATGCTGTATGCTGTATGTGTGTAGTGTGTGTAGTGGTATGTATTTGTACACAGACTCAGCTGTACTGCGTGTCTCCACTCTGACTCCGATGAAAAGAACATTTCAGTGGGACAGGTTCAGCGTCGGTCTGAGTCTGAACACGAGTTCCAGTCACCTGCATCACCTTGTTTCTGTCTGACACACCTGTCCTGAGCTTTGGGCCTTTGTGGCCACAGCAGCGCGTTGAAAACGGGCATTTTCTTACCCTGAACTGCGCCTGGCAGGCGGTAGATTAAACAGCTGATGTGTGTTCAGGACTGAACTCACAGCTGTAACATCATGAACTGTTTCCTACACTCAACATGATCATGTGTTTTCTGCTCAGTGACAGTGCTGCTCGCTCTCCCTCTCTCTCTCTCTCTCTCCCTCTCTCTCTCTCTCTGCCTGTCAAATGCTCGCTCGCCCAGTGTGCAGCCGAGCGAGACGGGGGGGGAGGGGCTCTGTGTGTCTCTGTCAGAGGAGTCCAGAGGACGGACGCTCGCTTTGCTTTTGGAGATCCACTTCTGTCCTTCCTCCGCTGCTTTCACTCCATCTGTTTTCTTCTTCTCTTTTCTCCTGTGGACAGACGGACAGACGCTCTTCATCATCACCTCCACCACCCTCGTCACCTCCACCACCACCACCACCCTCCTCCTCCTCCTCCTCAGAGCTCCAGCTGCAGGACTGTCGGGCGGCATGATAGAGACTAACAGAAAGTTGTAGTGTGTGTGTGTGTGTGTGTTTCTGCTTGTGTGTGTGTGTGTGTGTGTGTGTCTGTGTGTCTGTGTTTCTGCTTGTGTGTCTGTGTGTGTGTGTCTGTGTGTGTGTGTGTGTGTTTGTGTTGTGTGTGTGTTGTGTGTGTGTGTGTGTGTGTGTGTGTGTGTGTGTGTGTCTGTGTGTGTGTGTGTGTGTGTGTGTGTTTTGTTGTGTGTGTGTGTGTGTGTGTGTTTTCCTGCAATGTGACTTTGATGGGCTTCAAACACAGTGAGACTCAAAGTTAACATCCCATTCATGAACTCTTTCCATCGTCACCATAGCGACCGGCGACCTTGGCGGCAGTGGCAGTTTCCAAATTATGTTCTGAGACTTTAAAACTTGTTACCGTAGCGACCAGGATGCAGGTGTCCATAGCTTGTAACGTTGGCGGGGGCGGTGGGGCGAGCGAGCACCCGATGAAGGATCGGCGGGTGGTGATGAACGCGAGCAACGCCCCCAGCTGTCAGTCAAAGGTCAGGGCGGAGCCATCAAACAGGCACACCCTGCTAGGCCACGCCCACATGAAGGAGGCCCTCGGTCGTCATAGCAACATGAAGTACAGGTGAGAGAGAGAGTGACACAGTGAGACGGTCACATGACCAGACAGGTGCAGTGAGTCGACTCAGAGTCATGTTTCATGTGTGTGTGTGTGTGTGTGTGTGTTGCAGTGTGTGTGTTGCTGTGTGTGTGTGTGTGTGTGATCTGAGCTGTAGAATCAAACTGATCACTGATATTGATTACCTGTCATGTATTGATTACGTATTGATGATGAACGCCTTGTTGAACCTGTTCGAGTAGCGTGGACTGACTCAGGTTAAATATTCATGGTCTGAACTCAGATATTGATACTCAGCCTGCAGGACACTCACTGATATTGATGACCTGGTTTCAAACCTGATTCCTAAAAATTTACCTGGATTAAATATTGATGACCTGGACTTGGACTGAGACATGAATATTGATGACCTGGACTTGGACTGAGACATGAATATTGATGACCTGGACTTGGACTCTATCACTGCCCTGAACCTCGACTTGGACATGAATATCTAGGACTTAATCTGAGACTTGTGGATCTTCGTAGTCGTTCTTCTTCATCTGCTCTTCGAAGTTTTAACCAGAACTTTTAATCAGACGTGATTCGAGGGGGGCGCCTCAGTAGTACCCTCAAACAAAAGTGCTGATGTCTCCGACCTCGACAACTACGTCGAGTATCTGAACTTTATCGGCAAAATCCTTGAACCACTGGTCAGTTTACAGCCGCACACCTTTATTGTACAGTCAAACCCCCCCACCATCAGAAAGCCGCCACAGGGGTCCATCCTCGGGCCACTTCCATGTACGTTTTCCCCAGGCTGCAGCTCAGCCCAGGCCCCGGTACCCCTCCTAGATCAGTTCCTAGACCTGTTCTCCACTTCCACCAGTGACTCTGACTGTCCTGCTGTTCTTATGGTATCAGTCACGTGTGATATTGATCACCTGGTCTCAAACCTTATGACCTGGATGAAATAGTTCTGACTTGGTTTTGGATTCTGGAATGAGGATCGATGAACTGAACTGGGAACTGGACCTAAATATGGAGGACTTCATCTCTGATGGTGTCCAGAATACTGCTGACTCGGACTTGAACTCCAGCATGAATTCAAAGATGAACATATCGAAGGTTTCCAGCCCTGATTTCCAGAAGAGCTGCGGCTCTGTGTTGTGATCACCTGCTGACCCCCTCTGACACACACTCACCTGAAAACACTTTATTTACTGTCTGAGCTCATCAGCTTCATTGATCTTTGTAAATATCTGCTGATCCTGGATCTGATGCAGCAACACGTTTCAAACAGGAACACAGTGCAGACTTCAGGAATCAGGGTTGTTTTGGACATGACATGGACCAGTTGGATACTGATTCCTTAGACGTGGCTATCAGGGACTCTGTCTGCAGATGATCTTCTTCATCATGGACCTGGACACGGACTCAGACCTGAATACAGAGGACTTGTACTGGACTGGACTGTAGATGAGGATTCGGGTTTTGGTGCCTCAGACGATGTTTTCAGAGCGATTGTGAAAATGTTTCATTGTGGACGGAGGACCAAAACAGACTCTCTGCCTGTCTCTCTCTCTCTGCCTGTCTCTCTGCCTGTCTCTCTGCCTGCCTGTCTCTCTGTCTGCCTGTCTCTCTGCCTGTCTCTCTCTCTGCCTGTCTCTCTGCCTGTCTCTCTGTCTGCCTGTCTCTCTGCCTGCCTGTCTCTCTGTCTGTCTGTCTGCCTGTCTCTCTGCCTGTCTCTCTGTCTGTCTCTCTGCCTGTCTCTCTGTCTGCCTGTCTCTCTGCCTGTCTCTCTGTCTGTCTCTCTGCCTGTCTCTCTGCCTGTCTGTCTCTCTGCCTGTCTCTCTGCCTGTCTCTCTGCCTGCCTGTCTCTCTGTTTGCCTGTCTCTCTGTCTGCCTGTCTCTCTGTCTGCCTGTCTCTCTGCCTGTCTCTCTGTCTGCCTGTCTCTCTGCCTGTCTCTCTGTCTGTCTCTCTCTCTCTCTGTCTCTCTGCCTGTCTCTCTCTCTGCCTGTCTCTCTGCCTGTCTCTCTCTCTCTCTCTGTCTCTCTGTCTGTCTCTCTCTCTCTCTGTCTCTCTGCCTGTCTCTCTCTCTGCCTGTCTCTCTGCCTGTCTCTCTGTCTGCCTGTCTCTCTGTCTGCCTGTCTCTCTGCCTGCCTGTCTCTCTCTCTGCCTGTCTCTCTCTCTGTCTTTGATGTCTAAAACTGTAAAACTTAAAATACAGTTGAATCATCAGTTGTTAGTATTTTTAGCTCCTCTGTCAAACTGTCCACTGCTGCTTTTTGTTGTTTTTCATCCTTTTTGTCAACCACACACACGCACACACACACACACGCACACACACACACACACACACACACACACAGATGGTACAGTACATACATTAGGAAATAAAAACAGTTGGTGGTGTGAAGCTTACGTTTAAAGGTTGGTGTGTGTGTGTGTGTGTGTGTGTGTGTTTGTTAATCACAGGGATGGATTATCACACACACACACACACACACACACACACACACACACACACACACGTACAGTGAGCAGTCTTTGCTGTGTAACCTTTGACCTCTGCAGAATTATCCAGAGAAAGGTCTTGATGAATATATACTGTGTGCGTGTGTGTGTCACTGTGTGTGTGTGTGTGTGTGCGTGTGTGTCACTGTGTGTGTGTGTGTGTGTGTGTGTGTGTGTGTCACTGTGTGTGTGTGTGCGTGTGTGCGTGTGTGCGTGTGTGTGTTAATTAAAGCCAGTGGTTTCATTACGCACTGCTTTAATCCCATAATCACCCACCGCTGATGTGTGATTGGTTGACAGATGATTGGTTAGCATCCGGCACTCTGATTGGATTAAAACCTGTGACGTCACTCAGTTCACTCTACTCACTGCAATTGTTAATATTTGTCTGTGATCTGATTGGTCAGAATGATAAGATAAGATAAGATAAGATAAACTTTATTAATCTCCAGATGGGGAAATGTTGATGTTTCAGGCAGCATGAATAAAAATAGCGAACAGCAGAAGCAAAGGAAAGTTAAAATAAGAAGCTGGCTGTGTGCTGTTTATGTACATTTCATACGAAAGAATCGGAAAGTATGGAGAAATACTGAAACAGTCACATGGTTGTTGTGGATGTGTCACATTGGAAATAAAAATAGATATACATAGTGTATGTAAAGAAAGGGAATGTGATAGTGCTCAGGTTAGAGCATGTGTGAGACAGAGGGATGAAGGACTTGTGGTAGCCTTCCTTCTTACAGGGTGGATGCAGCAGTCTGATACTGAAGGAGCCCCCACTGTGTCATGCAGGGGGTGGGAGGGGTTGTCCATGATGGATATCAGCTTGGCTAACATCCCCCCCTCACCTACATCCTCAGTGGTGTCCAGAGGACAGTCCGTTCAGTCTCTGTCTGTCCCTCTCAGAGCTTCCACAGCCCCAGCAGACCACTGAGTAAAAGACTGCAGATGCAACCACAGAGTCATAGAAAGTCCTCAGTAATGTCCTACAGACTCCAAATGACCTCAGTCTTCTCAGCAGATGGAGGCGACTTTGGTCCTTCTTGTACAGGACATCAGTGTTAGTGGACCAGTCCAGTTTATTGTTGAGGTGGACACCCAGGTCTGTGTACACCTCCAGGATCTCAATGTCCAAACCCTGGATGCTCACCGGTGTAGTCTGTGGTGCTTTCCTGCAGAAGTCTATCACCATCTCCTCGGTCCTTAGGCTGGTGTCGATGTGCAGGTGGTTTAGTCCACACCAGTGGACAAAGTTAGTGATGACTTCCCTGTTTTCAAATCGTTCCCCTGTGATACACATCCAACAATGGCTGTATCATCAGAGAACTTCTGGAGGGGGCAGCTGGTTGTGTTTTGTCTGAAGTCTGATGTGTAGAGGGTGAAGAGGAAAGCAGAGAGGACAGTACCCTGTGGAGCCCCGGTGCTGCAAACTGCCACATCAACACACAGTCCTGAAGCCTCACATACTGAGGTCTGTTGGTGAGGGAGTCGATGGTCCGTGCAGCCAGGTGACAGTCTACTCCGGCTCCTTCCAGCTCCCCCCTCAGCAGTGATGGCTGGACTGTGTTGAAATCACTGGAGAAGTCAAAGAACACGATCCTCACTGTGCTCCCAGTTCTCTCCAGGTGGGAAAGAGATCTGTGCAACAGGTAGATGACAGCTTCTACACCAATGCCTGGTTGACATGCGAACAGTAGGGGGTCCAGCTCGCTGCTCAGTAGGTGAGTGAGTATAATCCTCTCCAGGCTACCGGCCTGGAATTCTTGGGCTCCCTGGGATGGGTCTTTGGCAGTGGAACCACACACGAGGTTTTCCACAGGTCAGGAACTCTCTCCAGACTGAGGCTCATGTTGAATATGTGCAGAACGACCTCACAGAGCTGCTCCTGTAGCTCTCCTTACCTCTCCTGATCGCTCCTTCAGCTCCCTCTGTACCCTCTTCAGTTCAGTTCTGTCCCCAGACTTAAAACCCTTTTCTTCTCGTTCAGGGCTTTCAGTTCAGGGTTTGTTATTTAGGAAACAGCGTACCTTCCTGTCGGCACAGTGTTGTCCACACAGAAGTTAATGTAGTCCATGATGCAGGTTGTCAAACTGTCGATGTCCTCCCCATGAGGACTGCAAACCCTTCACAGTCGGTGGTGTCAGAACAGTCCCTCAGTGCCATCCTGGACTCCTCTGACCATGTCTTCACATACCTGATGGTTGGCTGTTGTTTAATCACCAAAGGTATGTAGGCAGGGAGCAGATGAACCAGGTTGTGATCAGATCTGCCCAGTGGGGGGAGGGGTGAAGAGCCGTAAGCATCCTTGGTGTTTGCATACAGTAAGTCCAGTGTTTTATTGTCTCTGGTGTGACATTTGACATACTGGGTGAAGGTGGGGAGAGCTGAAGACAGGGAAGGGTGGTTGAAATCTCCAGAGATGAGGAGGAAGGCCTGGGGGTGCGATGTCTGCAGCTGTGAGACCACGTTGTGTAGGAGCTCACATGCTGCTGCCGCGTCGGCCGAGGGGGGGATGTTCACTGTTATCGCATGACATGCGAGAACTTCCTGGGGAGGTAGTACGGCCGAATGCTAACAGCTAGCAGCTCAATGTCTCTCGTGCAGCGCTGCTCTTTTGCACCGATGTGTCCTGGGTTACACCGTCTGTTGTTCACAAACATCGCTGTGCCTCCACCCTTGAACATGAAAATTGTCCAAAGTGATATGAGTGTCCAGCGTGAGTTCGTTCAGCCGCGTCTCCGTGAAGCACATGACGCTGCACTCCCGGTACTCCCTCTGCAGTCCGGTTAGCGCTGTTAGCTCTTTCATCTTATTAGGGAGAGATCTCACATTTCCCATAATAAGAGACGGTATGGATGGTTTATACCTTCTTCTCTTGTTCCGGCACTTTGCTCCAGCTCTGCATCCCCTTCTCCGCCGCCGTACCTCCACCGGGATCTCTGGTCTTTCCACTGGGCGTACGCTCATGTTGCACATGGCTAACAGCCGTGGCTGAATGGATCCTCTGACTAATCTCACCAGTTGTACATCCACAGGAATGCACGATTGACCGAGACTAGTGACTGAAAAACACAAAGAAAAGCGGTTGGAGCTGCTGTAGGAAGCTGCCACTCGTGCAGCATCATCTCACTACTAGAAAGCATCCTGACTGATGCCGGCAGTAATATTGATCGATCGGTTGTGACAGTTAGCGTTTGAAGGCTAAAGGTTGCACCATGTAGCCAAAGAACAGAAGTGACTGCAGCAGGTCTGTCAGCAGGGTTCAGTCAGCTAACGGAGGGTCAGTCTTCACTTCCCAGTTATTTCACTGATTGACTTAAAGCTATCGACCACCAAAGGATCCCCCTCTAACGCGGCGAGGCGGGACTGAACCTGGTCCTGAAGACAGAACTGATTCTCTGCGTTCTCAGCTTTCACACTGACGCCGTGCTGCTGCACTCCGTCATTGATTAACTGATTGATTTGTGTGCTTTGCAGGAATCTTGGGAAATCTGGACTGAGAGTGTCCTGCTTAGGACTGGGTGAGAACACACACACACACACACACACACACACACACACACACACACACACACACACATACTTACATACTGTATATACCACACAGTCAGTGATGTTCTTTCTCTTTTCACAGGAACATGGGTGACATTTGGCTCTCAGATCTCTGATGAGGTACTGTGTGTGTGTGTGTGTGTGTGTGTGTGTGTGTGTGTGCTCGCTGAACGCATGAACAAACAATTACATAACCATTACTAGAGGTTTCTGCACACATTAATGTGGGTTACTGCCTGTGCGTGTGTGTAGATGGCGGAGAGTGTGATGACGGTGGCGTACGACAGTGGAGTGAACTTGTTCGACACAGCAGAGGTTTACGCCTCAGGGAGGTACAGTACAAACTGTCTGTCTGACTGTCTCACCTCTCACTAAGTGTCTTTCCATCTGCTTTGATGCACATTTTCAATTTGCTGTGCAGAGAAAAACAAAGTGGAAGCAGTTTGAAGCCTCATTCAGACACGATGAAGCTTACAGAGGAAGGTGACCAGTGAAACCTTCACTGAGCTCCTCAATAATTGAACTCCAGGATCTGCTCTCTAACACCAGGACTGAAGCCCCCTCAGGGGGGCGCCAGAGAGCTGAGGGGAGGCAGAGATACTGCAGGAGGTGAATCAGAGTCTAAAGTCTCCCTCCTCCTCATCCTCCTCCTCCTCCCCAGAATCAGTCAGCTGTGAACACACAGACATGTTGATGTCATTCAGTGTGACATCACTTCCTGTGGAGATCATTATCTCTGATGTCCAATCAGAATAAACCTCCAGAAATCCAGAAATCAAGATTCAAGAGATTCAAGATTGCCTTCATTGTCATTGAGCATGGACAAGTTGCAACCTCCGTGTTAGAAAGAAAGATAATAAAATAAAATACAGATAATAGTACACATGCAGTAAAAATATGCATAAATGCAATAAAAATACACTAAGATGCAGCTGAAATATACTAAATGTGTATACTGAGATTCAGCTGATGTTTAGTTAAGTGTGTGTGAACTTAAATGTTAAGTACACAGAAGCTGCAGGTGGAGGTGGAGGTGGAGGTGAAGGTGTAAAGTGCGGTGTGCAGTGGTTCACAGTTCACACAGTCTCTCTCTCCAGTGGGGGGCTGCTGGGGGTGATAGCTCTGACAGCTCTGGGGAAGAAGCTGTCCCTCAGTCTGTTGGTGGGGGTGCGGATGTTCCTGTACCGCTTTCCTGATGGAGGCGGTACAAACAGTCTGTGGCCCGGGTGGCTGGGGTCTGTGGCGATGGATCTCGCCCTCTTCCTGACCCGGCCTTCATATATAGAGTCTAGGTCAGGGAGGGGGCAGCCCACGATGCCCTGTGCAGTTTTAACCACCCGTGCCAGTTGTTTCCTCTCCTGTGCCGTGCAGCTGCCGTACCACACTGTCACACTGAGGCAGAGGATGCTTTCAGTTCTGGCCCTGTAGAAGTTAACGAGCAACCGAGAGGAGAGTCCAGCCCGTTTCAGCTTCCTGAGGAAGAAGAGCCTTTGTTGTGCCTTCTTCACCAGGCGGGAGGTGTTCATGGACCAGGAGAGGTCAGATGTGATGTGGAGGCCCAGGAACCTGATGTTGTCCACACGCTCCACCACTTCTCCGTCCATGAGGAGGGGGGCGTGATCCGTCTTCCTGGACCTCCTGAAGTCCACAATGACCTCCTTGGTCTTCCCTGTGTTCAGCACCAGGTTGTTGGCTGAACACCACTGGGTGAGCTGGTGTATCTCCTCTCTGTAGTGGGTCTCGTTGTTATCTGAGATGAGACCCACTACTGTAGTGTCGTCCGCAAACTTCACGACTGTGTTGGGGGGGTGGATGGCAGCACAGTTGTGAGTGAACATGGTGAAGAGGGCCGGGCTGAGCACACAACCCTGTGGCGTGCCCGTGCTGAGGACCAGAGGGGATGATGTGATGTTCCCTATTCTCACCACCTGAGGCCTGTTGGTGAGAAAGTCTCTGATCCAGTGGCACAGAGACGCATACTGCATACATACAGAACTGTTAGCATTAGCCCGCGGTGGGATGTAAGCGGCCACAATAACAACGGACGAGAGTTCTCTAACCAGCTTGAACAGTCGGCATTTCACCACCAGGTATTCCAGATCAGGAGAGCAGAACGTGCTGACGGTGCGTGTGGCTGTACACCAGGCATTGTGTACATACAGCGCCAAGCCTCCGCCTCTGCTCTTACCTGAAGCTGCAGTCCTGTCCGCCCGGAACAGAGAGCGCCCCGCTATCCCCACCGCTGCGTCCGGGATGTTGTCGTCCAGCCAGGTCGCTGTGACAACGGTAACACAGCTGTCCATCCGGCAAGAGACCATCCTTAGACGGACCTCGTCAATTTTGTTGGTGAGAGACCTGGCGAGACTGGGGAGAGCCGGTCTGTGAGGGTTAGCATGTAGCCTAGCACGCAAGCTCTCTTGCCACGCACCCTCCTCCGTCTCCTTGGCAGCAGTGGGGGGATGGTGGTGGGCTCTGGGGTCCGTAGGGGGTGTGTGGAGCTGAACTGTCTCAGAGCTTCCAGAATGGTGGTGAACGTGGAAACGAGTAAAAACAAACAAACAAAAACGTGAACACGGAGCTACGAGCCGCTGCGTCTGCACGCGCCGCCATCTTGGTTCTTAAAGTGACCACACCTCCTCCTCAGACAGTCTGAATGGAGCTTCAATAAAGAATAAATGAAATCCAGTTCATGTGTGGTCAACATGTCTGTCTGTGTCTCAGAGCAGAGACGACTCTGGGAAACATCCTGAAGAAGAAAGGATGGAGGTAAACTGCTGTTTTCTGCCTGTCTGCCTGTCTGCCTGCCTGTCTGTCTGTCTGTCTGCCTGTCTGTCTGTCTGTCTGCCTGCCTGTCTGCCTGTCTGTCTGTCTGCCTGCCTGTCTGTCTGTATAAATGTCTGTGGAAAGCTCGTATCTCCAGATGTTTGTGATAAACTGAAGGATGAAGTTTTCCTTCATGTCTTCTTCAGCTAAATAAACTGTTTAAAAGCCTCTTGGATCAGCTGGAAATGCATCATCACAGAGCTGAAAACAGGCTGTTTTTCTGAGATACGAGGTTCTCACAGGACAAACATGTGATGATCTTATAGAATATGAAGCATCGCTGCAGATTAAACCAGCCGACAGGATATAAAGTAGTTCAAACATCCACATTAATGCAGCAGGAATATTAATCCACAAACATGATGATAGAAAAACACTGACAGGAGTGGAGTATTTTCACAGTAGTGTGAGTACTGTTACTGCAGTAAAGGATGTGAATACTTCCTCCACCGCAGGTGAAGCCCAGAGCTCTTTGTGTATCAGGACGTTTCAGGTATGTTTTCTTTGAGGGCGCCGTCAGTAGAAGGAGACGGATCGGATCTGATCCACAGCTCACATACTGAGAACGATGAACCATGACTCAGCAGTTTTTCCCTCCATCAGTCTCTCTGTCTCCTTCGTTACGTCTCATTAATCTTCTCTCCGTGCTTTCATTCAGACCTCCGCCTCTCCTCCGCCTCTCGCGCTAACCGATGCTGTGTGTGTGTCTCCTGCAGGAGGTCCAGCTATGTGGTGACCACTAAGATCTACTGGGGAGGCCAGTGAGTGCTGCGGGACTTACACACTCTGTGTTTTCTCTGCGCACTGTGCGTGTTAGCTCGGTGTGTATGAAGTGTGTGTTTGTGTGTTCGCAGGGCGGAGACAGAGCGAGGGTTGTCACGGAAACACATCATCGAAGGTAAAGCTTTAGAGAAAATGTCTTGCGTGTTTTTATGCATTTCTCGACATGATGTTTGTGACTGATGATGTGATTGGAGGATTGCTGGTGAAATGCACTCTGGGAGTCGTTCCTCGTGCTGCAGTGTGAGTGTGACTGACTGTCAGGAACATGTTTCTGACGGTTTGAGTTAAAGCATCAGGTGTGTTGGTGGAAATATAGAAACAGTCAGTGACTCGATTTCACTCAAACTTTATTCAAACTGCACTTTCAAAACAAAATGACGACAAATGAGGCGTTTAAATCAAATCTGGAAGTAAAAACTGAGTGACAACCAACAAACAGCTGTTTGTTTCAAACGTGATGCTGCAACTTTATCGTCAACATGTTCACGAACAGACACACACAGCAACACACACAGTAACACACACAGCAACACACACAGCAACACACCCAGTAACACACACACAGAAACACACACAGCAACACACACAGCAACACACACAGTAACACACACACAGTAACACACACAGCAACACAGCAACACAGAAACACACAAAGTAACACACACACACACACAGTAACACACAGACACACACACACAGCAACACAGAAACACACACAGTAACACACAAACACACACACAGTAACACACAGACACAGTAACACACACAGCAACACACACAGTAACACACAAACACACACAGCAGCACACAGACACAGCAACACAGAAACACACAAAGTAACACACACACACACACAGTAACACACAGACACAGTAACACACACAGCAACACAGCAACACAGAAACACACAAAGTAACACACACACACACACACAGTAACACACAGACACACACACACAGACACAGTAACACACACAGTAACACACAAACACACACAGCAGCACACAGACACAGCAACACAGAAACACACACAGCAACACAGAAACACACAAAGTAACACACACAGCAACACACACAGTAACACACACAGCAACACACACACACAGTAACACACACAGCAACACACACAGCAACACAGAAACACACACAGCAACACACACACACAGTAACACACACACACACAGTAACACACACAGCAGCACACAGACACACACAGCAACACAGAAACACACACAGCAACACACACACACAGTAACACACACACACGGGTGGTGGGTGTCCTCTGTCACTTGTTGGAGGTCGTCGAGGCTTTAAGAGGCTCAGTCACACCAAGACTGGATTAGGAGTTTAACACACACACACACACAGATCAGTGTGCAGCATCAATCATCCATCCTGCTGGAAGCTGCGAACAGCTTTGTTGACTTAAATCAGTCTGTGAAATGCTAAAAGCTAAATTTAACCCTCAAAGAATCCCAGAAACTGATCCTGATACAGCAGAAACATGAGAGTCCACATGCTGTCGTACTGAACAGCTACAACGTCTGCGCTCACGTTAGCTCACGTAAGCTCACGTTAGCGCACGTTAGCTCATGTTAGCGCACGTTAGCTCACATTAGCGCACGTTAGCTCACATTAGCTCACGTTAGCTCACGTTAGCGCACGTTAGTGCACGTTAGCACACGCTAGCTCATGTTAGCGCACGTTAGCTCATGTTAGCACACGTTAGCTCACATTAGCTCATGTTAGCGCACGTTAGCTCACGTTAGCTCACATTAGCTCACGTTAGCTCACGTTAGTGCACGTTAGCTCATGTTAGCGCACGTTAGCTCACGTTAGCAGACCACAGGCCGGTACTAAAGGCTGCTGCAGGAGGTTCTTTTGAGTCCTGGGACCAGTTCATAGCGCAGAGTCTGATGATCGTAGTGGACGTTCTCACAGTTCGACAGATGTTCTGCTCTGTATGGGGTTCCATATCATTAGATCTTTAAAAGCCAATGACAGACACAGCGGCCAGTGCAGAGACGGGAGCGCTCTGGTGGTGGTCTAGCTGCTGCACTTCCTTCTAGTTGAAGCCTGTACATGAACGTGTTAGCGTCGGTGCTACAGTTACCTGTCGTGAGAGATGAAGGCAAGCGACAGATGGAGTCCCAGATATTTCAAAGATTGGAAATGTTCAGGTTTTGAAATACTATCAATGTGGTTTTTGAAGTCCAGAGTAACCCCTCAACTTTTAACTGTTGGCTTGACAGAGTACCCAGATGATGTAAGATGTTCTTTCTTTTCACATCCTTTGGTATTTGAAGAAGTTCACTTTTATCTTCATTTAACTGGGGATCATTTTCACTCATCCAGGTTTTGACATTGGTCAGACAGCTGGTTCGTTATTTCAGGCACTGGGAAACATCTGGTTCAAAGGAAACAACTGGGTGTCATCTGCATAACGGTGGACGTCGATTTAATGTTCTCTGATTATTTCAAGTGGCAGCTGGAATAGAGGAGAGAATAGCAAAAGGAGTTAGAGCCCTGTCCTACACCGACATGTCAACGTCTACCTGTTGAATATGACTTAAAGCAGGTTAGCCCAGGTTAGCACCAGAGAGACCAGCATCATTTTCAGGGCGACTGGTGAGGTTGTTTGGATGTACTGGAGTATAATCAGTGTTCACTGTGATGCTGCGTGGTGTCAAAGTTCATGTAAACCCTTTCAGTCGCTCTAATCTTCAACACACAAACGCTGTCGCTGTTCATCCTTCACGAGGTCGACAAAAAGTCTGAGATCATTCCTGATGACAGAGCTGTCAGCACATCAAGAGGC
>NC_055680.1:19402467-19512467 GCF_017976325.1 Chelmon rostratus | reverse complement strand
AGAAGTTGTTAGGTGGTTGTTGTTAATGGTTGCTAGGGTGTGTTCAGTGTAGTGTCTGGTGTTCTTGTTTGTTTGTTTTAAAGCCTGAATTGTTTCGAAGCTCAACTCTTCATTATTTCAGATTTAATGAGAATAACTGTGACATTTGGGGATTTCTTCAGTGGATCTTTGAATTATTTGACCTTTCATACATTTTAAATGCCGGTTCAGAGTTTCAGAGTTAAATATATATATATATATACACACACACAGTATATATGAGTGTTCCTATTACAGTACGAACTTTTTGCAGTCGGTCGGTTCTTGTCTCTGATGTTTGAGATCTGCCCCTAAATTTTAGCTTCTAGCTCGAGTTAGCTTAGCATTAGCATTAGTTAGCTTAGCCCGTCAACTAAACCCTGCTGACTACAGGATGGATTGAGTACTAGCCCAGCCTGTGACATAACGACATGCTCCATTTATCAACTGTGGAGTTGTTTCTCTTTTGGTGGATTTTCCGCCGTGTCCGGTCTTTGTGCTAAGCTAGGCTAAACACGTTCTGGACACAGAGATGAGACTGATCTCCGACAAAAAAAACACAGTATTAAATGTTGTACTGTGTCTTTAACTGAGATGGTGGACAGTTGGTGGTGTGGACAGTTAGTCCCAGCTGAAGTCAGCAGCTGTTCAGGTCCAGGTCTAAATATAGACCAGGTTAATGAAGTGCTTCAACATGAGGTCTGTGTGTCCCTCAGGTGTCGGAGCCATGACCTGGTCCCCGTTAGCCTGTGGTCTGCTGACGGGAAAGTACAATGAGGGGGTCCCTGAGAGCTCCAGAGCTGCCATGAAGGTCCTCACAAACCCACTGAAACACACCGTAACACACACTCCACCATGATCAGTGGTACACATCCATCTGCAGGACGAGAGACCATCTGTTACCGTGGTGATCAATACACTGCGTGTGTGTGTGCAGGGCTATGCGTGGCTGAAGGAGCGTTTCAGCAGTGATGAGGGAAAAAAACAGCTCAGCAAAATCAAAGAGCTCCACCTGCTGGCCGACAGACTGAAGTGTACTGCTGCTCAGCTCGCTATAGGTACACCTGTCTGTCTGTCTCTGTCTGTCTCACTGTTTCTCTCTGTCTGTCTCTCTAGTTGTCTCTCTCTGTCTGTCTCACTGTTTCTCTCTAGGTGTCTCTCTGGTTGTCTCTCTGGTTGTCTCTCTGTCTCTCTAGTTGTCTCTCTGGTTGTCTCTGTCTGTCTCTCTAGTTGTCTCTCTGTCTGTCTCTCT
Source organism: Chelmon rostratus (assembly GCF_017976325.1). NCBI lineage: Eukaryota > Metazoa > Chordata > Actinopteri > Chaetodontiformes > Chaetodontidae > Chelmon > Chelmon rostratus. The sequence goes on along the minus strand of NC_055680.1, from coordinate 19,511,197 downwards.
AGTTGTCTCTCTGTCTCTCTGTCTGTCTCTCGGGTTGTCCCTCTGTCTGTCTGTCTGTGATTGTCTGTCCTAAAATGTCTCCTCAGGTTGGGTTTATCTGTCTTTGAGCTTCTGTTCTTGTGTTTCTGTCTCGCTCACATTAAACTACTTGATGTTTGAGTCACATCAGAGCATCTCAGCTTCTTTCTGTAATTGGCTGAAAGACGTGATGGACTACATGCTGGACTCAGACCTGTCTCTCTCTCAGCCTGGTGTCTTCGTAGTGAAGGCGTGAGCTCGGTTCTTCTCGGAGTCTCCAACACAGAACAGCTGCTGGAGAACCTCGGCTCTCTCAGGGTACAGACAGGAAGTGGTGGAATGTAACTAAGTACTCAGGAGGCAGGGCCACAGGTCGTCCACTGATCTGAAGGTCGGGGTTCGATCCCCGGTCTCGCCAATCTACAGTTGCTCCCGATGCTGTACATCAGTGTGTGAGTGTGTTAATGCTCACAATGAGCAGGTGACCGCGTGTGAACGGGTGAATGCTGCCGTGTGTGAACGGGTGATGTAGGCTCATGGTGTGCTAGAGAAGACTTCTCTATAAATACAGTTCATTTACATGCACTCAAGTACTGTATTTAATTAAATTTGTGACATACTTACTTTAATACTGAACTTTAATATTTTACGCTACTTTCCCCTTGTATATCACACAGTATGTGTATATGATGTGATGCAGTACTACACCAGTCATGTACTGGGTAGCACACGAGATTCTCTTCATATTTATCAGATTATCAGAGAATAATCTGATATTCTTTGATAATACAACTCTGATTAAGGAGCCGTTCTGCCTTCTGAGTACTTTTACTTTTGATATTTGAAGTACATTTTGCTGATCATTTTTCTGTACTTTTATTTAAGTTACATATTTGACTTGTAACATAGTATTTTTAGACTGTGGTATATACTTTTACTTCAGCAGGGGATCAGAGTACTCATGATCGTGAAAACTAGCATGCTAACAGTCAGCCATAAACTAGCATACGAGGTACACTATGTGGCCAGAAGTATGTGGACGCCACAAACAGCCTGAACGCTGCAGGGATGTGATCGGTAAAACGTTCCCGTCACTGGAACTGAAAAAAACAGTCCAGCTGTCCACATACTTTTGGCCACATGTCAAAATATCTCGGTTTATTGGAGCAAAGTGACGACTGTGATCAGTCCACTTCCTGTCTTTGTGTGCTGCAGGTTCTGACTCAGCTGACTCCGCCTCTCATCGCAGAGATGGACGCGTTGCTTGGCAACAAGCCGCGAACCGGCAAAAAGGAGTCGAGGAGCTGAGGAGGAAGAGGAGGAAGAGGAGGAAGGAGCTTAAAACTTTAATCATTCAGAAAACTGAGAACAAGATGGCTGACAGGAAGGAGCGACACTGAGGAGAGAGGAAGGAAGGATGACAGTAAAGGGAGGAAGGACTCGAGGAACAACGAATCATATTTAGTCTTCAGGGACGCAGACGGTCACGCAGACGTCCTCGTCGTCATGGAGAGGAGATCAGATGAGAAATATATCAGAAATATTTATTCTTATATTAATCTGAAGACGTGGGTCCAGAGCCTCGTGTCGACTTCCTGTCTCGCGATTCTACAAACATCCGTAATTCAAATGTGGACGAATGGACGGAAACCTTGCTGTCGTCACGGCAACAGAAGCAGAAATGAAGTCGTTTCATTGACTTCTGGTTTGAAAAGGTTTTGGTTTCTGATCATCGTTCACATTCTGTGTGACTGTGAGTGCTGACAGCCAATCATATCTGTCCTGAGCGGCTGTACGGAAGCCTGTTAGGGCCAAGAAGAAAACCGACACGTGATAAAACATGAAAACATTCATTTACTTTACTAAGACAAAACTGTCCTCAGCGGTTCTTAGAATAAGAACAAAAATCCGTTGTTCAATGAAAAGACATCATCACATGACGTCAGTAAACGTCCTCGTTATGAAGCAGAGTCAAACCTGAGGCGGAGACATTCGTGTAACAGCAAACAGGAAGTGAAGTCCTCGTGTTCCTGACGCTTCGTTCAGAGTTTCTGTTCGTGAGCAGAGATTCTTTGGTTCAGGCTTCTCACATTTAAGTCAGTCACGTCTCTGAATCAAATCCCGATCAGGACGGAATAAATCACACTTCTGAACCTCCTGAAGTATTTTTACTTCCTCCAGTTTCATTTGGCTTTTATTTCAAAATAAGAGTCCAGTGTGGTCCAGATAAATCATTCCAGGATTCATCAGATCAGTCACAGTTGTGATTCTAACAGGAAGTCAATCTGAACTTTATTTTGACAGAAGTGTTAAACTCAAACAATAGAGAAGCGTTGAGATATGAATCAAAATCACAAGTGTCAGAGAAAACAAATAAAATCATCTCATGAGACTCGTGGTTTTGTTACCTGAGTCTGAACATCGTTCTCACGGAGGCCGCCATGTTGCACCGCCATGTTTCTATGGGAGCCCAGAGTGGACAAATAACATTTTTACTTTTTACCATTCCTTTTTTTCTTTTTTGGAACTAACGGGCTTCTGTACACGCTGCTTTCATTTCAAAATAAAAGCCTGCTGTTAGCCGACATAACTAAGGTCATAACAAACGGTCGAGGCTGCCGCTGCCTGTAAACCAGGCATGTCAAACTCATTCCATAAAGGGCCGTGTGGCTGCAGGTTTCCGTTCCAACCAAGGAGGAGCACACCTGGCTGGAATCAATTAATCAGCTGATCTCAGTCTTCAGCTGATAACTAAGTGATCCCTTGATGTTGATTGGTTGGCCTGGTGTGCTCCTCCTTGGTTGGAACAAAAACCTGCAGCCACACGGCCCTTTATGGAATGAGTTTGACATGCCTGCTGTAAACCATGTGACGTCACCACGGTAACGCACGTCACCACGGTAACACATGTCACCACGGTTACAGCTGCTGTCTGTCTGTACGAGGCTCTGAACTCTCCCGTATCCTCTGACTGTACTGCAGTATATTAATGAGTATATTTACTATAGAATATAAATCTATATTTTATGAATGTAGTTCCTGTAGTCTTTACATAGAGAAGAAGATTTTAGTCTCGGTGCTCAACCTGAGGGGTCGTGACCTTTCAGAGGTCACAAACCATGATTCACACTTTTCCATTGATTTTCAGTGTTTTCAGGATTATTGCTTTCATTTCAAAATGAATGATGAATATAAAACAATATTTTAGCAAATTCAACTAAAAACTACACTGAATACTGAATGAGAAAAGTAAAAGTATCACCTCAAAACTGAAGTGCAGAACATTAAAACAGCTGTTTAGGAACTTAGTGCATATATTATTAATAAATACATTTTCTTTCATTCAAAAGAACAACAACATGATAAATATGTAAAAAAAACTGGAATCACTAAATAATCTGATAATGTTAATGTTATTATTGTTATTTCACTCTGATTTTTATTTAGTTTTTCTTTAGTTTCTCTTCACATTTCTGTGAAATAATGAATCACACAACAAAGATTTTCAGGAAGTTTGTTTTGTTTCCGTTTCATCTCGAAGTTTAACCCTTTAAACACACGTCTGCTCCACCAGGCTGACGTCACCGACATCACTGACCTCTGAACGGGACCATGTGACAGTTTCCATGACGACTGGCCGACCAGGTGGATTCTGGCTGGTCACATGGTTTCATTGGTTTCCTGCTCACTCTTTAACCCTTTCTACTCCTAATGTAAACAACACTACTGGAGAATGCTAATAAAGTTATTCAAATCAACACCTGGAAATCAGTGTCTGTCTGTGTCCAGCAGGAGGCGCAAAACACAAGTGACACAGATCAGTGGTGGAAAGTAACAAGTACAAGTACATTTATACTGCTGACAGCACTGCTGTACTTTACTACTGATACTACATGATGCTGACAGTACTGCTTTACTTTACTACTGATACTACATGACGCTGACAGTACTGCTGTACTTTTACTAGTGATAACTACATGACGCTGACAGTACTGCTGTACTTTACTACTGATACTACATGACGCTGACAATACTGCTGTACTTTTACTACTGATACTACATGACGCTGACAGCACTGCTGTACTTTACTACTGATACTACATGACGCTGACAGTACTGCTGTACTTTTACTACTGATACTACATGACGCTGACAGTACTGCTGTACTTTACTACTGATACTACATGACGCTGACAGTACTGCTGTACTTTACTACTGATACTACATGACGCTGACAGCACTGCTGTACTTTACTACTGATACTACATGACGCTGACAGTACTGCTGTACTTCTGATACTACATGACGCTGACAGTACTGCTGTACTTTTACTAGTGATACTACATGACGCTGACAGTATTGCTGTACTTTACTACTGATACTACATGACGCTGACAGTACTGCTGTACTTTACTACTGATACTACATGACGCTGACAGCACTGCTGTACTTTACTACTGATACTACATGACGCTGACAATACTGCTGTACTTTACTACTGATACTACATGACGCTGACAGCACTGCTGTACTTTTACTACTGATACTACATGACGCTGACAATACTGCTGTACTTTTACTACTGATACTACATGACGCTGACAGCACTGCTGTACTTTTACTACTGATACTACATGACGCTGACAGCACTGCTGTACTTTTACTACTGATACTACATGACGCTGACAGCACTGCTGTACTTTTACTACTGATACTACATGACGCTGACAGTACTGCTGTGCTTTACTACTGGTACTACATGACGCTGACAGTACTGCTGTACTTTACTACTGGTACTACATGACGCTGACAGTACTGCTGTACTTTACTACTGATACTACATGACGCTGCTGTACTTTTACTACTGATACTACATGGATCTGAGAATACTACTGTCCTTTTACCGCTGCAGGTCTACTGGCTACACACACACAGAAGTACCATAGTGAAAGTACACACACTCTTCTTTATATGTCCTGTGTATTTGCTTTATAACGAGCAGACGTTCAGCAGGAGGTCGTGGTGCAGCACAGGCCAGGTGTAAATGGGACCAATGAGGTCTCAGATTCACACTCAGGTCTGGTCAACCTTCACACGTTAATTGTGGCTTTGAGGCGTGAACACACTCCACTTCCTGTGTGACGGTTCTTCACTCATCTGACACGCTGTGCTGCAGATTTAGTCAGTTTGGTCTTTGAAAGTGATCATTTTATCTGCAGGTGAGGTGTTGCAGCCCACCTGTGCTTGTATTTCATCATCGTCCTTCCTGTTAACCGCTACGCTCACCAATAGAGAGGACCTGGATTCAGCGTGCGTGGTCTCTGGTTAGCAGACAGAACGATGGAGGAAGCTTCTCTTCAGTGGCTGCTCTGTGAGTAAACTCTGACACCTTCAGGTCTGTGATTAGAGGACATGTTTGGCTTTCACTGTCAACAGTAATAAGTTTTATCACTTCACTTCAATGCCAATCCTTGATGATTCCCCCGCCGGCTAGTTTTCTTAAATATTCTAACTATTCTTAAAAATCCAGAAATGTAAGCGTGTTTAGCGGCTGTACCGTGTTTAGAGTTTAATTCACTGCGTCCATGCTAACACTGAAACATACAACAGTATTTTGGAGTGTCTGAAGAAAAGTTGCTTTAACTTGTGAAATGTCACACCTGAGTGTTGTTTCCTCTCAGGGCTGACCACAGCGCTCTGCTGCAGACCCACTCAAGGTTAGCGCTCTGCATACCTGCAGCCACACAACACTCACTCACACCTTATTAAAATACAATGCTAGTTCATGATATAGAAGCAAACCTGTGTGAGAGGGCAAATACAAGCCTGTCTTAAATAAAGGCCTGCTCTTCTCTCATGACATTTTAAATTTATTTTTTAATCTTTATTTAAGCAAGGAAGCCTTGCTTTAATGGTTGGAGTACTGCATTCAAAATGTTACTTAAGTAAAATTACAGATGTTCAGCAAAATGAACTTAAAGTATTAGCAGCAAAAGTACTGAAAGTGTAAAAAGTAGAAAAAACTGAATGGTAGAAATAAACAAAAACTAAAAATGAATTTATCGCTGATGAGAAATAAAAAGTCACATAGTTACTTCATACTTAACATAAAATAATCTTCCCATGTTCAGACATACATGCACATGCAGTCTCATGTGAACTGAGAGTCTGGGATGGCAGGAAATGTCTGTGAGCCAATGAGCCACTTTCAGTTCAGAGGAAGAAGTGAAGCTTGTTTCAAAAATAAAAACCTGATTTGCTGCTGAGTAAAGAGCGGAAGTGGCAGACTCATACAGAACAAATATTCATAAGAAGGATCTCCTGCTGCATTCACTGTGCTGAATACATTTGTTTTGTGAGTAAACATACATGAAAAGCTTTGCCGTGGAATAATAAACTTTGTCATCTGCATAGAAAGTGATTTGTTAATGACAGAACACAGAGGATGTGTTGAAGTTCATGCTCAGGAAAGACTTAAAAACCTGAAACAGGAAATACCTCGACTCTCCTGCAGCTCGTCTCACTGTGAGTCCCAGCAGCTCCCAGTTTTTCAGATGGAAGTTTGTCTCTCTGAGCTGCGAGGAGGATGACAGCTCTCCTGGATGGACGGCGAGGAGGAACACGACCAGAGAGACCAGGACTCGGTGTGAGGACTGGGGAAAACCAGCTGGCTCCTCCTGTAACATCAGCTATATCACCTCATGGGACAGCGGAGTTTACTGGTGTGAGTCCGGAGAGGGAGCAACCAGTAACACCATCAACATCACTGTCACTGGTAAGATCACACAATCAATCGCTCTTTCCATTGACCATTTACTAGGCCCTGCCCCCCTTGGTTACTGTTGCTACGCCTGTTAAAAAAAAACAAACTTCACAGTCATTTAGAAACAAGTCTTCAATTTCGGACAGACATCGGCCATGATATCATGCTAACAGACTGAGGCTAAAGCTAACAGGTCCCAGCTCATGATATCATGCTAACAGACTGAGGCTAAAGCTAACAGGTCCCAGCTCATGATATCATGCTAACAGACTGAGGCTAAAGCTAACAGGCCCCAGCCCATGATATCATGCTAACAGACAGAGGCTAAAGCTAACAGGTCCCAGCTCATGATATCATGCTAACAGACTGAGGCTAAAGCTAACAGGCCCCTGCTCATGATATCATGCTAACAGACTGAGGCTAAAGCTAACAGGTCCCAGCTCATGATATCATGCTAACAGACTGAGGCTAAAGCTAACAGGTCCCAGCTCATGATATCATGCTAACAGACTGAGGCTAAAGCTAACAGGCCCCAGCCCATGATATCATGCTAACAGACAGAGGCTAAAGCTAACAGGTCCCAGCTCATGATATCATGCTAACAGACTGAGGCTAAAGCTAACAGGCCCCTGCTCATGATATCATGCTAACAGACTGAGGCTAAAGCTAACAGGTCCCAGCTCATGATATCATGCTAACAGACTGAGGCTAAAGCTAACAGGTCCCAGCTCATGATATCATGCTAACAGACTGAGGCTAAAGCTAACAGGTTTCAGCTCATGATATCATGCTAACAGACTGAGGCTAAAGCTAACAGGTCCCAGCTCATGATATCATGCTAACAGACTGAGGCTAAAGCTAACAGGTCCCATCTCATGATATCATGCTAACAGACTGAGGCTAAAGCTAACAGGTCCCAGCTCATGATATCATGCTAACAGACTGAGGCTAAAGCTAACAGGCCCCAGCTCATGATATCATGCTAACAGACTGAGGCTAAAGCTAACAGGTCCCAGCTCATGATATCATGCTAACAGACTGAGGCTAAAGCTAACAGGTCTCAGCTCATGATATCATGCTAACAGACTGAGGCTAAAGCTAACAAGTCTCGGGTGAACAGTCAGTATAACCACCAGCTGTCATGTCAGCCGGTGGGGATAAAGAATAAAGGAACAGAATTGTTCTGGAGTTCCTCAGCGCTGACGTTGTGACATTGAGAAGGAAAAACATAAAATCAACTGTTTTTCTTTGTCCGAGCATTAGCTTAGCTTATATAATTGTTATACTTGTTTGTTTCAACAGCATGTTTTAAATTCTTTACTCTCTGGAGTAGAGTCATTCGGATGACAACAACCCCATGTGTTTGCAAGGGTCAGGGGCGTAGCTACAGCCGCCTGGGACCCGCATCACGAGCAGGCCCCACCCAATAGCAGGTGGGCTTCTGGCAGGACTGTGGCGAAAATGCTTCACCGACCTCTGGTTCACACTCTCCCTACCTCAGCATTACTGTGTTTCCTATCACAGAGGTGTTGGTATACACATCCTCAAATGTGCACATCCACCTCTCTCATGGTGTAGCAGGTAAAGCACAACAAAATGAGAGGCTTATTCTACATAAGCTATGAAAATAAAACAAATTGAATGAATATTTTATGTTCTGATGCAGTGATGACTGCTGGGTAATATTCACAGCTGCTGCAGATGTGCACAGAGCTCAACAGCTTCAACCCTGAAACTGTGAACTCGTCTTTCTACAGCAGCTACAGGCAGACAGACGGACGTCCACATGTGGACAGATGTTCTGTTAAAGTCACTGCTACGACATGAAGGACAAGAGACAGACTCAGTGTCTCTGATGAAGGAGGACTTGTTCTGCTGCTGTTCGACAGTCTGTGTGGTTATTAAACGTAAACCTTCCATCAGTGTGTGGAGGAGAAACAGCAGCACTCTGATAGGATCTGCTGCAGCAGCAGGATCGGCCTATCACAGAGCAGGAAGCAGCGTCCCCACAGATGTGCTGATAAAGTTGGTGATTTGCAGGTGGGATCAGGTGCAGGTGTTGATTAACGTACGTTTTTGTTGGTCGGGCAGGTGGGTCGGCTCTCATGATGGGTCTGTGTTTGCTTCTTAACTGAGGAGCTCAAGGGCCCGTTATAAGAACCTGAACTGGGGCCCGTTATAAAAACCTGAACTGGGGCCCGTTATAAGAACCTGAACTGGGGCCTGTTATAATACCCTGAACTGGGGCCCGTTATAAAAACCTGAACTGGGGCCTGTTATAAGAACCTGAACTGGGGCCTGTTATAAAAACCTGAACTGGGGCCTGTTATAATACCCTGAACTGGGGCCCGTTATAAAAACCTGAACTGGGGCCTGTTATAATACCCTGAACTGGGGCCTGTTATAAAAACCTGAACTGGGGCCCGTTATAATACCCTGAACTGGGGCCCGTTATAAAAACCTGAACTGGGGCCCGTTATAATACCCTGAACTGGGGCCCGTTATAAGAACCTGAACTGGGGCCCGTTATAATACCCTGAACTGGGGCCCGTTATAAAAACCTGAACTGGGGCCTGTTATAAAAACCTGAACTGGGGCCCGTTATAAGAACCTGAACTGGGGCCCATTATAAGAACCTGAACTGGGGCCCGTTATAATACCCTGAACTGGGGCCCGTTATAAAAACCTGAACTGGGGCCTGTTATAATACCCTGAACTGGGGCCCGTTATAAGAACCTGAACTGGGGCCCGTTATAAGAACCTGAACTGGGGCCCGTTATAAAAACCTGAACTGGGGCCCGTTATAAAAACCTGAACTGGGGCCTGTTATAAGAACCTGAACTGGGGCCCGTTATAAGAACCTGAACTGGGGCCTGTTATAAAAACCTGAACTGGGGCCCGTTATAATACCCTGAACTGGGGCCCGTTATAAAAACCTGAACTGGGGCCCGTTATAAAAACCTGAACTGGGGCCTGTTATAATACCCTGAACTGGGGCCCGTTATAAAAACCTGAACTGGGGCCTGTTATAATACCCTGAACTGGGGCCCGTTATAAGAACCTGAACTGGGGCCCGTTATAAAAACCTGAACTGGGGCCCGTTATAAAAACCTGAACTGGGGCCTGTTATAAGAACCTGAACTGGGGCCCGTTATAAGAACCTGAACTGGGGCCTGTTATAAAAACCTGAACTGGGGCCTGTTATAAGAACCTGAACTGGGGCCTGTTATAAAAACCTGAACTGGGGCCTGTTATAATACCCTGAACTGGGGCCCGTTATAAAAACCTGAACTGGGGCCTGTTATAATACCCTGAACTGGGGCCTGTTATAAAAACCTGAACTGGGGCCCGTTATAATACCCTGAACTGGGGCCCGTTATAAAAACCTGAACTGGGGCCCGTTATAATACCCTGAACTGGGGCCCGTTATAAGAACCTGAACTGGGGCCCGTTATAATACCCTGAACTGGGGCCCGTTATAAAAACCTGAACTGGGGCCTGTTATAAAAACCTGAACTGGGGCCCGTTATAAGAACCTGAACTGGGGCCCATTATAAGAACCTGAACTGGGGCCCGTTATAATACCCTGAACTGGGGCCCGTTATAAAAACCTGAACTGGGGCCTGTTATAATACCCTGAACTGGGGCCCGTTATAAGAACCTGAACTGGGGCCCGTTATAATAACCTGAACTGGGGCCCGTTATAAAAACCTGAACTGGGGCCCGTTATAAAAACCTGAACTGGGGCCTGTTATAAGAACCTGAACTGGGGCCCGTTATAAGAACCTGAACTGGGGCCTGTTATAAAAACCTGAACTGGGGCCCGTTATAATACCCTGAACTGGGGCCCGTTATAAAAACCTGAACTGGGGCCCGTTATAAAAACCTGAACTGGGGCCTGTTATAATACCCTGAACTGGGGCCCGTTATAAAAACCTGAACTGGGGCCTGTTATAATACCCTGAACTGGGGCCCGTTATAAGAACCTGAACTGGGGCCCGTTATAAAAACCTGAACTGGGGCCCGTTATAAAAACCTGAACTGGGGCCTGTTATAAGAACCTGAACTGGGGCCCGTTATAAGAACCTGAACTGGGGCCTGTTATAAAAACCTGAACTGGGGCCCGTTATAATACCCTGAACTGGGGCCCGTTATAAAAACCTGAACTGGGGCCCGTTATAAAAACCTGAACTGGGGCCTGTTATAATACCCTGAACTGGGGCCCGTTATAATAACCTGAACTGGGGCCTGTTATAAGAACCTGAACTGGGGCCTGTTATAAGAACCTGAACTGGGGCCTGTTATAAAAACCTGAACTGGGGCCTGTTATAATACCCTGAACTGGGGCCTGTTATAAAAACCTGAACTGGGGCCCGTCCGTACTAGCTGACACCGCTGTTGTTAGCATCTCTAACGTCGCTGGGACCCCACAGAAATGTTAGTTATCTTGGCCCATCGAAGGGTTTCTCCTCTTTACGCTGGACTCTTGTCTCTGTGTTGAGGTGGATCAGTGATCCTGCAGAGTCCAGTCCTCCCTGTGATGGAGGGAGATAACGTGACTCTGCGCTGTCAAACAAGGACCCGTCCCTCCAACCTGGAGGACTGAGCCTACAGGTCACATGACCATCCAGCACACGTCCAGGTCTGATGAAGGTCTCTACATGTGTCACATCAGCGGTCATGGAGAGTCTCCGCCCAGCTGGATCACTGTCACAGGTGAGGAAGCTGCTCTGACATCATCACTTCATGTACCTGAGTGTCATTTTAAAGTTCAGGTGTTTTAGATCGGTTCAGATCGCTTTGGAATGGAATGGGTCCAGAATGGATCTCATTTTCTTTGTACACTCAGTAAAGAGTCCTGCTTTCAGTTTTGGATTTCTGATGCATTTTTAAGAAAAGAAAATCAAAAAAATATGTTTCACATGAGCAGGTGTGCTTCCCTCTCCAGGTAAACCTGGAACCACAGTCCCACCTCCAGCCTCAGCCCCCCTGCAGCTTGTTCTCATCTGCCACCTAGTGGCGTTCTGTCCGTACTGCATCTCCACTGCCCTCATGGTGTCTTTGCATCGACTCAGGCCCACAGGTAAGCCTGCCACACAGGTGGTCTGGTTCCTCACCTGAATGTGGGCGGAGCAGTGAAGGGGAAGAGCATCTTTATCTTCAGTCATGTGACATGTCTGAGTGAAACATAACATGTGGCCATCACCGATACAGAGCTGTGGGACTGCTCACCTCCGCTCACCTCCGCCCACCTGTTGGGGGGTCAGATCATGTTTGACAGGAGGAGACGAGCCGGGTTTGGATGTAAAAAAAAAAGTGTGTTTACAACAACTAGCTGAAGAAGCAGCAGCCAGTGGTCCCTGGCCTCCTCTGATCGGGTTTGCTCTGTGGATCCACTCACATCGTGGATTTAGTCTTTTCATGGCCTTAAAAGTGCAGACGTGAGCGAATCATTTGCAACAGCACAAACGGTTGATGAAAACGTCGAGTCAGCACTTCATAACATGAGCGACTGAGCGAAACTAAACTGTTTCCAACCCATGAATCTTATTCTTTTGCCTAAATTCACTTTTAACTGCTCTCCTGCAGGAAGTGACCCATCCGTCTCCATGGCAACAGTCCCACTCCACAAAGCTGAGGAAGGATTGGCTGAAGAGCATGATGTCATCGACGAAGTCACCTGCGAACATCACTGCTGAGCCGAGGATCCGACCTCCTCAGAGACCAGCAGGGTCTGGATCCGACCTCCTCAGAGACCAGCAGGGTCTGGATCCGACCTCCTCGCCGTTTCACCAGGACGAGTGTGAAGAGCTAAAAACATTGTGTTTTCACAAGAAGGAAGCAAAACTAATGAAATCAGAAACAGAAACGTGGATTTTTCACTGTGTCCCTTTAATCAACTCAGACTGATCCTGAGACCAGATTTCAGGGTCCACGGATTCAGCCCATCACTCCTCAGGTCATGAGACTGTGTGTGTTTGCAGTTTAAATAAAGTTTCATCTCCTGCTGCAGTCCCTTAGTCAGTTCAATACTAACCTGCTAATGAACCTGCTCGTTAAGTCAATTAAGTCTCAGTTAGACAACATTCATGAGGTCATGGAGACAGTCCGTGTGTGTGTGTGTGTATCTGATGTGGAGGTCAAAGGTCACCAGGGTCCATGGTTGCCATAGTGCTGGAAAACAGCTGTCACTCGAGCAGAGGGGGTGATGGCATGACGTCACCAGTTACCGTAGAAACACCATGGTGAGAAGACCTGAGAGAGACAGACAGGTGAGTCCTCAGACTGTCCACAGACAGGCAGACAGACAGGTGAGTCCTCAGACTGCCCACAGACAGGCAGACAGACAGGTGAGTCCTCAGACTGTCCACAGACAGGCAGACAGTCAGTGTTGGTTTCCTGCCCTACTTCCTTCCTCCTCCAGCCTTATTTCCTTCTCTGCTCCCTTTTGTCTCTACATTTTGTTTCCTTTTCTGTTCTTTCCTTCTTTAGCTCCTCTTCCTTTCCTTCCAGGCCTCCTTGTTTTTATGACTGTCGTCCTTTCCTTGTCCACATCCTCTCTCCTTCTTTCTTTCCTGACCTCATCCTTCCTTCTTCACTTTACTGTTACCCTCTCTACCTGCTTGTGTCCTTTCCTACCACCTTGTTTCCTTCTCTACAGCAGAGAGAGTGTGTCACAGGTAGGTGTGTGTGTGTGTGTGTGTGTGTGTGTGTGTGTGTGTGTGTGTGTGTGTGTGTGTGTGTGACCCAGTATATAAGCGCAGACCAGCTTCTGATTGGTGGAGACGTGCAGGCAGTGTGGAACCACAGAGCCACTGTCAGTGTGGAGGGGGAGCATCAACACTGTGACACATAGCACCGCCACCACCGCACACACCACCCACTGAGACACACCGCGCACAGCTACACACACACACGCACACACACACACACACAGTTTTGAAGTCAAGTTCAACAATAAAATCAACTACAAGTCCCAGAGTGCACTGCTGTTTCTCCTTGTTTCCTTCTCTATCTTTATGTGTCCTCCTTTCCTTTCTCCCTACCTAGTTTCCCTCTCAACTTCCTAGTTTCCTCCTCTACTTGACTGTTAGCTACCTCTTCACTTCCTCCATTATTTAGTCCTTCTCCTACGGCTCCCTGATCTCTGATGTCTCACCTGTGCAGGTAGACAGCTGCAGGTGTGTTCGTGTGGGCACCAGCAGAGGAGACAGAGGAGTCGGAGCAGACAATGCCCTCTGCTGGCCTTGCGTCCTCCTCTCCTCCCCTCCTCGTTTCCTCCTGCTCTCCTCCTCCTCTTCTTCCTCGCTGCCCGCTCCTCCTCCCCTCAGCTCGGCCCAGATCTCCCGTCCTCCCACCTGGCCTCCTCCTCTCACCTCCAGGCGGAACCGGTCCCTGCGGCCCCAGTTACGAGGGGAGACGTCCAGGTGACGCACGACCCTGACAGGAAGAGGAAGTGATGTCACGGTTCAGTTCTGTGTTCAGGAGGAACGACAGTGTGTAACATAATATAAGCTGAGTCAGCACTCTATTCTCAGGCTGCACTCACAGCAGTAATACTACACAGAGGAGGAGGAGTCGTAGTACTAATGAAGTACTTATCTGTGTACTTACAGATCAATACAGGATTTCGCTCGGACGTTCCCCTCTGCCTCCACCACTCTGTAGAGAGAGGGAGCTGTACACAACACTGGAGAGAGAGACAGACTGTCAGTGAGACAGACAGACACTCAGACACTCAGACAGACACTCAGACAGACAGACAGACAGACAGGCATACAGTGAGACACTCAGACAGACACTCAGGCAGACACTCAGACAGACAGTAAGACAGACAGTAAGACAGACAGACAGACTGTCAGGCAGGCAGACAGTCAGTGAGACAGACAGACACTCAGACACACAGACAGACACTCAGACAGACAGTCAGACAGTCAGACAGACAGACAGGCAGGCAGTGAGACAGTCAGACAGACACTCAGACAGACAGACAGACAGTCAGACACTCAGACAGACAGACAGACAGGCAGGCAGGCAGGCAGTGAGACAGTGAGACAGACAGACAGACACTCAGACAGACAGTCAGACAGACCGGCAGACAGACAGACAGACAGACACTCAGACAGACACTCAGACAGACAGACGCTCAGACAGACAGACTGTCAGGCAGGCAGACAGACAGGTACTGACTCTTGAAGCTCAGGCTGAAGCTGTAGGGGTTGTACACAGTTAAGACTCTCCTGTGGGAGCTTCTCTGTTCAGGGTGAAACACCAGCTCAGAGGGGAACAGGAAGACAGGCAGCGGAGACGCACCACCCGTCTCCACCCTGCTGACCTGTCTCACCACCGTCTCCCCCCTGTCCCATCTCCTCCCCCCCTGCTCCGCCGTCCCGCCCTGTCCCTTTCCGTCATGGTTGTCCTTCCTCCTCATTGGTCGGACCTGTGTGGTGGTGCCCCACGCGCAGCCATGATCCGAGCGCTGTCATTGGACGCCTTGGCGGTATGATGTCACAGCATCGCCTTCTGCTGCAGAGAGAAGAAAAGAGAAGAAGAGCTGCTGTGTGGGGAGAGAAGACACACCTGCCTTCTGATGAGAACAGTCTGCGTCCACGTGCTTATTTCACGATCAAAATAAAACTTTATTTACACAAAGGGACAGGACAGACGCCTCCTACAAACACAGAATGACGTCATCACTGTCTAAAAGTGAAAACAGCATGACATCGTCAGCAGGAGATCACACTGTCTGTTCACTACTCACATTACATCTGATGAAGAGCGAACAGCCTGGAACAAACCTGCCTGCAAATCCTGGGAAAAAAAAAAACTCTTGCTGTAACACGTGCAACGTGTTTAAATTTACATTAGAGCTCCAACAATTAGTTAACAAATCGATTAATTGATTGCCACTATTTATTTTTTTGTATAATCTTTTTTTCTGTAAACATTTCAATGTTAATTTGCTGATGTTTCTCAGATGGGAAAGTTTGCTCTAGGAAATTAGAATGGCATTTTAAAGTGTTTTCTGATGAGACGTCAAACAATAAACTGATCAGTCCATCATTAAAATAGCTAGCTGGACTCAAAACATCAAATCAATAAACAACTTTACTATCTCTCTTTAAGCAGGCTGTACTGAACGTCCTGCTTTCTGTTTAGCCATGTTTGTATGTTGTATAATATGTTTTATATGTGACTGGTTGTTGTAATAATTTACTGATAAATTAAGAAAGAGGAATATGCTAACTTGGAGCGTGTCATTTAGCTCGGTGAGGTTAAGCGCTAAGCTGATCCGACCCGTCGAATAACCGCTCAGGTGACGTTAACGTGACGAAACAGACAACATCAGCAGCTGCTGTAAATGTTGAAACACCTGAAAACTCATTAAATAATGTCAGATTAGCGTCTATTTAGAAGGGAGCGACAGCTTCGTGGCTCGACTCACCGCCGGCTGCATCCACTTCCTCAACAAGCTGTTGCTCTGGACAAGTTCCGCCCTCTATAGAGATATCAACCAATGGGTATAAAGATAGAGAAAAGCCCGCATTCTATTGGATATTAGTCACGTCAGTCGCGTCTTGTGTTTCCGTTAGCGTGATGAGCAACGAGCATTCACAGTAATGGTGAATCGAGTCAGCAGCAAGCTACAGCGTAGAAGAAGAGACTGTTGGTGTTACACCTGAGGGGGCTTGTTAAGACTTGTTAAGACTTTATAAGGCTTTGTAAGACGTTTAAAGAATCATGTTGTGTGTTATCAACACACCTGATTCAAATTAACATGTGCATCAGAGTATTTCAGTGGATTATCTTTCGCCACATCAGTATATTTAGGGAATGTTCACAGGTAAGAGATGAGGTAAGGATCCTGGATAACGTCAGCAACACGGAACGTTAACCATGAGCAGCCTTTTCACTGTAAATCGTGACTTGCGGGGTGGGCGAGTTCAATATTGGTGTGGTTGTAGAGTGGTGGGTGGAGGTGGTGAAATGAAAGAAGTTTAAAACAGGCCAACAATTTTAAAAACTGAATCACACAAGGCTAAATGGGGACTCATACTAAATGATAAAGATATTACACTATTGTATCATATAAGTAATCACACTAAACATGTATTCTGTTACTGCATTAGTGTATCTTAGTAACCTACTGTGGCAGCGCTGTGCTGCATGGTGGAGAGTCAGTGATGCTGCAGGTCAGGAGGGCTGAGTGGACGGTGGTAAGATTCAAAACGTAGCATGGTATTTTTCAAATAAACCAGCAAAAAGAATCACAGTAATATCAATTTTATACATTTTTAATTAGTTGTTTTTTATCTTATACAATTTACAAATTATTTTTCTAAACTTGAAGAAATTTGCTGTGCTGCAGCTGCCGTTGCTTTAAAGGAATGTCGGAAATTTAAACATCTTGAAGACAATAGATATGGGCACTGTTCCAGAATAAATGCAAAGAAAAAGCAGACTGTCGTCTGGATAGACCAGTAAATGTACAATTGTAATATTTAAAGTGTTATATATTTGTACAAATGCTTAAATTAAATATCTTTAAATTGTATTAATCAATGCGAGACAAGTAAGTTTTACACGTGACGCTGAGATTAACGACTTGCTGGTGGGACACTAAAAGCATCGCCTCCTGATTGGTCCGCTGGACTTTGCGTCTCCGGACGTGCCCGCTCCACAGAGTCACCTTGCCGCTGCTGCTGCAGCTGCTGTACCGGTCAGAGAGCAGGTGTACCGTCAGCCTCAGAGGCACACAAGCAGGCAGGCAGCGGGAATCGGACCGGGGACTCTGCGGGCTCTGACCGACCGGGGCAAACATGGCGGATGCAAAGCCAAAGACCTCTCCGAAGGCCATCAAGTTCCTGTTCGGAGGCTTGGCCGGGTAGGTGCTCCTGCTAGCTCCAATGCTTATGTGCTAATGTCAGCGGTCAGGGGCTGCTAACAGAAGAGCTAACAAGCTGCATGATTATTCTAGTTAAATGTACCTGTTTACAACAAACTGCAGGGTTGTTCTGGTTAAATGCACCTGTTTGTAACAAATCGTTGTGACAGTAGTTAAAGGCTGTAACGGTCCCGAGAGGCTACACGGTTAGTTACCGTTAGCTGTCAGTGACTGGTAGCCAGCACGGGGCCGGTGTTATGTAAAGTATGTTTCCCCATTGATTTGCGTTTCACCCGACACTAACCTGATCGCTACCGTTATCTTTGACTTTGAACCACTGACCATCGTTAGCTGGGATTAACCAGCATTAACCCGACACTAACTGGAAACAGGCTTCGACGCTCACCGGTGTTATGAAGAATATGGCACCCCTCAGCATCTGTTAAGCTAGCTGTGCTCGCTCTGATGATGGCTGTTGGCTTTCTACCTCCCGTCTCCTTTTAGAAACACTTTTAAACATCGACAGTCCAACTTCTTCAGGAGAAGACTCGAAGTAAACCGAGCGACACATTCACAGCCCGTCCTGCCTCGGATTTATTTTGGCTGTTATCGTTTTTAACACGTAGGCTAAAGGCTAAGGCTAGTTGTTAGAGCAGCTAGCGTTAGCCGGGCTAATGTTTGTAACTTAAAGACGAAAACCCCACTAATATGCAACATTTGTTCAACAGTTTGTTTGTTAAAATTAAATCTGTGAATCCACCTTAGCAGCTCAGCTAATCCTCACTATCTGTCAATGACAACAGCATCGTGTACGTTCATCAGTTGATCCGTTTCTGTTAGCTCTCAGAGCCTCCGGTTCATTTCTAACTGCACAGCCTGGAGGCTGAAACCTTAAACTGATGCATCAGACTCAGGAGCTGGATTCAGGTCTGACACTGTCCTCTAATGAAGGAGATGAGGAGATCACTTCATAGTGCTGGATGATACAGTGAACTTTTAATGTGTCATCTGTGGTTTTATAGAAGACTTCTTTTATAAAAGGGCAGGTAGTCAGAGAACACTACAAACACGTGAAAATAAAGTAAAACAATGTTTTTCTTCAGATTTTCTGCATCACAGTTTCCCATGTCTAAAGGAACCCCACAGTGCTGCTGTAGATTGCACGGCTTCGTTCGGTGGTTACAAACCGACCAGGTAGCCTTCAGGGCTTCTCTCAGGTGAGAATCCGGATCGCTCTGAGATTGACTGCCGACTGCAGAGTGATGCTGATTCCAAACAAGTCGCTCAGTGAAAGGCATTTCAGCCTTTTTTAACCTAAAGCTCTGAACGTCACCTGGTCTGGAGCAGCTTAGGTCTGCAGCATAAGTCACCATGGCGACCTAGCCAGGTTGAAAGAGAGCCACCTTTGTAACATGGCAAGCTCTGGCTTTAGGCTCAACATACCTCACTGACCCACTAATCCCTCACCTCTCAGACTCTACGGTCCAGGCTGGGTGCAGGGTGGTGGTCGGCCTGAGTGTGGCCGGCTCAGGAGGTCTTCTGGCCGGGTTGAAAGGCCGATTGAGCCCTGGTCTAGCTCCGGGCAGGACAGGGAGGCTGTTAGCGGGAACCCTCAAACGTTTCTCTCTGATTTCACCTCCTTAAACTGACGGCAAACTGTGGCTGCAGCTCTGATCCACGGCCGTGCGCAGCAGGCGTCCTCCACCACGTCTGTCTGTGATTCATTAACATGTGAGACATAAAAGACACCAAGACACGAAACACAAGACGAGATCAGAGGACACGTTTCGATCGGCTTTAACAGAGTCAAATAAAACAGGAGATAAAAACCTGAGGGCGAGCAGAGTAAGACACGAACTGTGTGAAGACTGGACGCGTCACAAATACTTCTTCAGTGCTCCGCCTGTGGAGTGATGCATTGTGGGTAAGAAGTGCAGTGCTTGTACTCTTTTACAGTGTGCACACTGTAAAAAGTGAGTGTCCTCTGCAGAGACACTGATGCGTGTTCTGTCGCGCAGCTGCTGCATGTGTGTCCTTTAAATGTCACGACCCCCCCAGCGGACTTCCAAACCTTTCAAGAGCGTGCACACCCTTCGAGGAGCGTGCACGTGAACCTCCGAGCAGCGTGAGCGGCAGCTGCTGGTGTCACTGCTGCTAGTGTTTGTGGTCAACAATGTCGGCCTGTAACATGTGGGTCTGTCTCTGCAGGGGTCCGGTCCACAACGTGGTCTGAAACAGTCTGTGAGTAGCAGGAACCAACAGTGGACATAGAGGGACAGGGATCTACTGGACCACTTCCAGAACCTGTTGCACCCGTCTAGACCCCAGAATATGTCAAAACAGGGCCCGGTGGTAAAAACACCTTTAGTGATGAAAGTGGGAAGTGCAGTCCAGGCTCCTTGAGGACCTGATCTGTGGATTTGGACCAGACTCAGCAGTTAGATCCAACTCTTCTTCAAAACAAACTTCTTTGGTTTGTGAAGTTCTTTGTGCCACAGATCCAGTTTACACGGTTGACCATAAAATCGTGTGGACCAAACATGTTTGTGACGTCACTGAGTGGATTATGATTGTGGACCAGAGACCGCGTAACGCTCCGCTCGCTGGCCAGCCGGCTGCAGAGCGTGTTAGCGTGCTACAGCGCAGCAGTGCTGAAGTCTTGCACAGAAGGTCGACAGTCACAGCAGAGTGATGTTTGGTCGGTCAGATGCATCACTCACTTCAAACATGTTCTTTCTTTCCACAGTGAACTCAGTGCTGCAGGAGCCGTTTCTTTCTGCTAACAGAAAGGACCAGCGCGCTGTTTGCGCTGTCAGAGAACTTAGCTCTCCAGCTCCAGCATGCTTTAGGAGACATGTCTGAGCAGGGTCAGCGTTCACCTGGTCAGCAGGGAGTGTTTCTCCGTCTGAACCTTGACCTTCATGTTGGGGCCTCGCGGGCTGATAAAGACTCACGTAACACAGTACGAGCTGTTCCACTCAGATAACAGACGGTTATCGCTGCAGAGTCGCTGCGTCTGAGCTCCACTGCCAGCAGATCAGAGCCTGAAGAATGAGCAGCCCAGACCCACCCCCCTGTGGGCCTGGAGGACACAGCGGGTCTCAGACCAGCAGGAAGTCTTCTGTCAGGGACTATGTGGACATCAAGGAGGTCATGCAGGCGATGTTGAATTATTTGTGCATGTCTGATGAAAAGGCTTCTTCAGGCATCCGTGTTTTTGCGCTCATGGAGCATGCTCAGTAGAGTCCTACTCCAGCCAGTCAGGTGAGGTTAGGGTCAGGTAAGGGTCAGGTGACCTCCTGTTGGCTCCCCTCACATGAAAGAGGTAAAACACTGCAGTCAAACGTCTCCTTTGGACATGTCGGCGTTATTGGCCTGAATGGATGAAGTAGTGATGCTTTGACGACTAACTCTCCTCCCGTCTGTCTCTCCAGGATGGGTGCGACAGTCTTCGTGCAGCCGTTAGACCTGGTGAAGAACCGGATGCAGCTGAGCGGCCAGGGCACGAAGGCTCGAGAGTACAAAACCAGCTTCCACGCCCTGTTCTCCATCCTGAAGAACGAGGGGGTCGGAGGCATCTACACCGGGTATCTGACGCTGCATCCAGCGCTTCATCCCACAGTTCTTCTGCCACTTCGTCTGCTTCTCGACCTGAAAACTACCCGTCAGATTGTGTATTCAGATTCTGACTAATATATTTTCTCCGCGTCCCAGTTTGTCGGCAGGTTTGTTGCGCCAGGCGACGTACACGACGACTCGTCTGGGAATCTACACCATCCTGTTCGAGAAGATGACCGGAGCTGACGGGCGACCGCCGAGCTTCCTGCTCAAGGTGATCCCTCAGCCTTTCACACACCTTCTTCTCGTTTTCACTGTTTTCAGGACTTCAGCTGCACTTTCATGTCAACTGACCTTCAACTGCTTTCAGTAAAGACAGCTGAGCGCTGAGTGTAACCCCTGAAAGCAGTCAGATTATCAGGAACCGTGCAGACAGCTGAGTGTTCAGACGAAGACGTTGCCGTGTGTGTTTATGCTCCCAGTGTTCATTGGATGGTGAGTGCAGCCGAAAGCAGTGGAAGTGTCAGATGGAAACTTTGTCGGTCGTGTTAGAGCGGAAACGCTGCAGTTGGTTCTAGTGGGAACCATTGACGTGGAAGAACCTGAAGGGTCTGTTTCATGTCCAAGTCCTGAACCAGCAGGATAGGAACAGGGTGGTGTGATGTCCGCTGCCGTTCATTGCAGTGATGCGTCACTGAGGCTGCCGTATTGTTCTGGGGGGGCAGGGGGTGTGTCCGGTTAGAATCATTGTTACTTGCTGATCGTTTTGGACCGATTTTCAGCCGCTTGGTGTGTTAACGATGCCAGACATGTGTGATGATACAGGATGCTCCATCCGACGTAGATCGTTACAATATTATGAGTTTAATAAAATACTATAATAATATTATTATTATTATTAATGTAATACTGTTTTTAAAACTGCTGCCATGAAGCTGACGCGTCACTCCAATGAACAGCTGCAGCCAATGAGGCGTCTCCGTACAAGTGTACGTCAACGGTGACAGACTGCCGCTGCTGGCCGCAGTAACGCTGTGTGCTCCCCCTACAGGCTCTGATCGGCATGACAGCTGGAGCTACCGGAGCGTTTGTCGGGACACCAGCAGAGGTCGCACTGATCCGGATGACGGCCGACGGACGGTGAGACAGAGGCTTAGACAGAGAGACAGACAGGCAGGGAGACAGACAGACAAGCAGACAGAGAGAGAGACAGACAGACAGACAGGCAGACAGAGAGACAGACAGGCAGACCTGACCTCGTCCTGCTCTCCAGACGATGAACCTGACTGTTTCCTCAGTTATCAGGACAGTGTTTTTCAGGCTGTGGCTGTAATGAACACGGCGGCCTCTAGGAGGCGCTGGCAGGATGTGACACGCTCAGTCTTCTGTCAGCTCTGAACGTGTGTCCACATTCAGGGTTTGAGTGGTGGGTTCACGTCTACGTCATGTATAAGTAAAGACAGACGTTCTTATCCGATCTGTTGTCGTCACATGACAGCAGTAAACGAGGTCAGGTGACGGCGGTTGTCAGGGGGACGGGCTGCGGCGACAGTCAGGATGCCGTGATGATGACATGATGATGCCGTGATGATGACATGATGATGTCGTGTGTGTGCAGGCTGCCGGCGGACCAGAGGAGAGGTTACACCAACGTTTTCAACGCCCTGGCTCGAATCACCAGAGAGGAAGGCGTCACCACGCTGTGGAGGGTGAGCCGCCGTTCACGCTGGCAGGAAACGGAGCGCCGGCGGCTCGGACCGTCTCGCCGGCGGCCTGTTTCCTCCTGTCCCACACTGAATGTGTTTGTCTTCGCTGTTCGTCTGACAGGAAGACGTTATCCAGAGACAGTCAGCTACTGTTAATTTAACGTCACGTAGAAACAACGTTTGTTCGATTATAAGAAATAAGAAATGCAACATTTTCTGGAAATAGAAGAAATCAAAAATCCTCCTGTGATTCCCCAGAGGACATGGAGACCTGACCTGTCTGCCTGTCTGTCTGTCTGTCTGCCTGTCTGTCTGTCTGTGTGTCTCTCTGCCTGTCTCTCTGTCTGTCTCTCTGTCTGTCTCTCTCTCTGTCTCTCTGCCTGTCTGTCTCTCTGCCTGTCTCTCTGTCTCTCCGCCTGTCTTTATCTCTGTCTGTCTGTCTCTCTGTCTGTCTGTCTGTCTGTCTCTCTCTCTGTCTCTCTCTCTGTCTCTCTCTCTGTCTCTCTGCCTGTCTGTCTGTCTGTCTGTCTGTCTCTCTCTCTGTCTCTCTGCCTGTCTCTCTGCCTGTCTCTCTGCCTGTCTGTCTCTCTGCCTGTCTCTCTGTCTGTCTGTCTCTCTGCCTGTCTCTCTGCCTGTCTCTCTCTCTGTCTCTCTGCCTGTCTCTCTGCCTGTCTGTCTCTCTGCCTGTCTCTCTGTCTCTCCGCCTGTCTGTCTCTCTCTCTGTCTCTCTCTCTGTCTCTCTGCCTGTCTCTCTGTCTCTCCGCCTGTCTTTATCTCTGTCTGTCTGTCTGTCTGTCTGTCTCTCTCTCTGTCTCTCTGCCTGTCTGTCTGTCTGTCTGTCTGTCTGTCTCTCTCTCTGTCTCTCTCTCTGTCTCTCTCTCTGTCTCTCTGCCTGTCTCTCTGCCTGTCTGTCTGTCTGTCTGTCTCTCTCTCTGTCTCTCTCTCTGTCTCTCTGCCTGTCTGTCTCTCTGTCTCTCTGCCTGTCTCTCTGTCTCTCCGCCTGTCTTTATCTCTGTCTGCCTGTCTCTCTGTCTGTCTCTCTGCCTGTCTCTCTGTCTGTCTCTCTGTCTGTCTCTCTGTCTGTCTCTCTGTAGGGGTGTGTTCCCACAATGGCTCGAGCGGTGGTGGTGAATGCAGCTCAGCTGGCCTCCTACTCTCAGTCTAAACAGGCACTGCTGGACTCAGGTACACCTGAACACCTGACACACCTGAACACCTGACACACCTGAACACCTGACACACCTGACACCTGACACACCTGACACACCTGAACACCCGACACACCTGACACACAGTAAACATGTACATGAGTCAGAGTGAAGTCTTTGTTAACGTGTGTGTGTGTGTGTGTGTGTGTGTGTGTGTGTGTGTGTGTTCAGGGTATTTTGGCGATGATATTCTGTGTCACTTCTGTGCGAGTATGATCAGCGGTCTGGTTACCACGGCAGCATCGATGCCCGTCGACATCGTGAAGACCAGGTGAGAATCCGGTCCAGCTCAGCTCCGTCTCTGGTTTTCATTGTTTAGAGACGGAGATGCTGCAGAAAATCAGCTGACGAGTTTGTGAAGGAAGTTGAGGTGAAACTCACGCGTTCATTTCCTGTTTGTCAGGATTCAGAACATGAGGATGATCGACGGGAAGCCCGAGTATAAAAACGGTTTGGTGAGTCACGCGGCGATCTCGCGGCACACACAGAACTGATGGCTGGTGACGTGCTGTAGGTGATTTTAAGCCGTTTTGTTTTGAATCCTTGTCGTCCGTCAGGAGGTGTTGCTGCGAGTCGTCGGCTCTGAGGGCTTCTTCTCTCTGTGGAAAGGTTTCACTCCGTACTACGCCCGCCTCGGCCCTCACACTGTCCTCACCTTCATCTTCCTGGAACAGATGAACCGCCTGTACAAGACCTACGTCCTGGACCGCTAACACACACACACACACACACACACACACACACACACACACACACACACACACACACACACAAGGACTGCAGCACAAACCTCATCGTGTTTCTGAATTTAAAGGAGCAGTCCCACATTTACCCACAAACCCTCAGCTGCTCTGTCAGAAACAGTGTACTGTTCCTTTAAATCTTCACACACACACACACACACACACACACACACACACACACACACACACACACACACACACACACACACACACACACACACTGCCAGCAGTTTGACTGAAGCTCTGTGAGAGTCCAGTGTTACAACAGGCCTGAACCAAGTCTGACACACACATAAACTGCCCTGACATGGTACAGTCCAGCTCCACACACACACACACACACACACACACACACTCTGTTCTTTTTGTAAAGAAAAGAATGTAAAATAAATGTAGTTCAAACATCATGTAGTGATGTCAGTTATTGATAATAATAATAATAATGATAAGTGTTATATGTAGAATTATCTCCCCCCAGCGATGACGACACAGAGCATCATGGGATTGCTCTGTAACCATGGATACAGCCAGAGAAACACTGGCCCTGGAGAGGACGATGAATAAACAGTTTGAGCCTCAGTTTGTTGTTCGCGTCACTTTGTTCATCTGAAATTCTTCCTGTCGTCAAATCAGCTTCACATTTTTCCAGTTTTCCTGAATTTCATCTTCATCCTGCAGATATTCCAGCTCTGTTTCCTCAGTACGGAGATTTCTTCTAGAGCAGCGAATCTTTCCTGCATGACTTTGTCTCAAACTTGGATCAGTGCGTCTGAGCGTCTCCCTTTTCTTCCGGCGAACACTGTGAAACCTTCTGGTCATATTCATGTTTCAGGCCTGTTTTCTGAGCTGTGAATCTTCTGCAGAGAGCACGAAGAACTGATTAACTCAAAGGCTTTGAAGGCTCTTTAGTCAGCTGGTCAGGTCTTCCTCAGCATTCCTCAAACAACGTGTTCTCAATCTGATGTGGATAAAGTTTATTCAACATGAAGGTGTGTTAACCGGGCTTTATTCATGTTTGGACAGGCATTCATATCTGCAGTCAAACTGCTGCTGGTGGTTGGATCCACATGTTGTAGCCTCATGTGTCCAGCAGGGGGCAGGTCAAACAGGCTCGGCGCGTGTGGACAAAAGTATGTGGACGCCGCTCATGTCTGAGGCCTCGGTTCAGTTCAAGGGAAAATTTAATGTTCAAAGAAACCGAATGCTTTCATGGTTTTTATCGCTCACATGACGACAGAGTGTTGTTAGTGGGACAGCAAGAGGACCATTCATAGATAAAACTAGAATATAACAAAGGTTAATTATCACCTTCAAAAGTACGTCTGCTCAGCTGAAGGCCTGTGTGTGTGTGTGTGTGTGTGTGTGTGTGACAGTTTTGTTTGAATAACATTTCATTTGATGTTTCAGATTTAATGCCCACAGAGCCACAGTCCTCTATACCTGTGGAGGGAACGTTTGGGTGTCCACATACTTTTGGCCATGCATTGTATCTGCAGCACAGCATCATGATAAGTTGTAAAAAAAACAAACAAACTTGTAAATAAAAACGTGTAAAGGTGCACAACTTTGCACCTGTTGATGTCACAGTGATGTCATCAGACTGCAGGTGAGGTGAGGTGTGAAAGGTGTGTCTGCAGCAGGTGTGAGGCTGATGAAAGCCACAGTCCAGGTTGGATTTGGACCGTTCAGCAGTCCAACAACTCTGTGAAGGTTTCAATGAGGAAGCGTCTCGCTGTCACGGTTTCAACACACTTTTTAGGCGAAAAGAGCGAAAGAAGAATTTTCTGCAGGAACGAGCTTCATCTGATCGAAGTGAAAAAGTTCAAGCGGCACCTGAACGACTGAAAACAACGACAGGAAGTGGAAAAACAGCCTGGTCTGTTGGTTATGAAATGACAGCAGTGTGTGCAGAGGAGGGCGTGTGTGTGTGTTTGTGTGTCATGAGGATAAACGTCTGAACAGGAAGTGGAGGTTTGTGACAGGAAGTAGGTGTGGCGTGTTTAGAAGACATACAGCATCTCTGGTTCCCATTAAAACACATCAAAGATCTTCTGTTAGAACGTGTGTGTGAATCTCATTAGAAAACTGTGTGTGTGTGTGTGTTTCGTTACAGCTACACACTCCTCTCTCTGCTTTGCCTTATAAGGATACACACACACACACACACACACACACACACACCATGTTCCTTGAAGCTGCATCACCACTTCCTCTTATCTCGCTCGCCTCGACTTCTTTCAGCTTGACTCATAAAAAGAAAAGAGTTCACAGTTATGTGTGTGTGTGTCTGTGTGGTGTGTATATATGTACGTGTGTGTGTGTGTATCGTACGTGTGTGTGCATGTGTGTGCGTCTGACATGCAGCACTTCCTGCTCTCATCGATGCTTCAGCCTCTTCGGCAGCTGAACTCCTGACAGCTGTGTGTTTAGCCTAGCTTAGCACCAGGGAGCGTTTTAATTGGCCGGACTGATGAGCTGAACTCATTTCCAGCATCAGTCCTTTAAGTTTTAATCCATCCATTATCTATACACCGCTGAATCCTTTGCAGGGTCACGGGGGGGGACCATCTCTCGGGCGAAGGCAGGGGACACCCAGGGCAGGTCGCCAGTCTACCACAGGGCTACATATACATATACATATACACCCACATACACCTACGGACAATTTAGCATTACCAATTAACCTCAGCATGTTTTTGGACTGTGGGAGGAAGCCGGAGAACCCGGTGAAAACATGCAAACTCCACACAGAAAGACCCCAGGCGGGATCGAACCAGGGACCTTCTAGCTGTGAGGCGACGCTGCTAACCACCGAGCCACCGTGCAGCCCCCTAAGTTTTAATCATCATTAAAATTACATTTTACAGTCAACACACACACACACACACACACACACCTTCACAGCAGGAGCTCAAGTACTCAGGTGCTGACTGGGTGGTGTCATGGTGACAGTTCTGGTCTTAGACTGAACCAGGCTGTTTAAAAGGCTGTTAGTGGTTTACTGCTGGAGGCCGAAGCCTCAGACCAGGAGGCTGTGCAACCAAACGTTAAAGACAGCGGTATCAGATTAGCCTGAAGCTCTGGGGACTGGTCCTAACAGTTCTGTGTTTGCCGGACTTTGAATCCTGGACTGTCTCTGGCTCGTTAACTTGTGTGTGTGACTGGAAGCTTTCTGACTGAGAAACACGTTGAGACAGTTTTTATCATTCAGTGTGAAGTCGGAGTTCAACTCCGTCCAAACGGCTTGGCTGCAGCGACAGTTGCTGGTTTTACCACAACAGATAAAACAGTATCGTCAGCGTACGTTCGTATTCCAGCTCCTGCTCGACACCCACAGTTCACCGATATACGAGCTAAACGAGCTAAACGACAAAGGTCTGAGGACTGATCCTGGTGGAATGCCCATTTTACTTTCCTGACAGTGAGGTTTAGACTGATCCATGGTGGCCTGTCCACCAGAGGTCTTCGCAGGTCCAACGATTCATGCCTGAACCCAAAAGTGCCGGAGCCAGATCCAGGTCCATGTAGAACTGAGAAATGTCAGCCCGATCTCGGCCAGGTGACGCAGACCCGATCGGTTGTCATAATGTAGCATCAGCGGCCTCGTCCTCGGTGCCGGGCCGAGACACATAATCCATCCTGCCTGCTGAGAAACATCCAGGTTTCCTGTTCCTCCTCTTGTGTTGACTGAAACAACATGGCCGCTCCACTCGTTATTTCACCTTGAAAGTCCACTTCCTGTCACATGGGACGCAGATCAGCTTTGCGGTTTTGTTGCATTTCATACAATAAAGATTAGTTTGGCTGTTTGCTGTCATCACAATTGTTTGTTTGTTTGTTACCACGGCTGCTAATGTTAGCATCGCTAAGTTGCTGTCACCAGTTTGTTGTGGCTCTGGTTTTTCACTTTATTTCCAGCTGCACTTTCTCAATGTTACAACACACACAGACACACTACACAACACAGTGGATGTACCAGTCCTCTCAGCCTGTGCGTCCCAGTATAACCAGTCCACTCAGCTGGTCTGTAGTGGGTGCTGCTGTCCTCTCACAGTCTGATCCGTCCTCCTCAGAGACGCTGATGGAAACATCTGAGCCGAGCTGATAAATGCAGGAAACTGAAAGTGTGATCGTGTAAAAAGTGTTCATGGTCTGGAAAAGCTCTCTGGCTCAAAGTATGAAGGTACGAAAGCTGAAACTAGGCTAACTAGCCTAGCTTAGCAGAGTATCCGTCAGCGCTGTCGCTGCAGCCACTGAAGTGGAATTAATGAGACTGATTTTCCTTGAAGTCACATGTTTCAGTTCGGTTCACTTCCGAAAGAAAGAAAAAGGTCTTTTACAGATTCTGCACTTTCCCTGCACACTTTCCTCCGACCAGACCGGTGAATAATCTGCATCAAAGGTCTGACAGCGTGTCTGTGAGGCTTTAAGAGCCTTTAAGCTTCTCCGCTGTGGAAATGTTTCATAAGAACGTGTTTACAGAAAACTGAACATTTATGTCTAAAAGTTCTCAAAGTGGACCCAGACTTGTCCCAGTGCTCGTCAGGCTAACTCTAAAAATGAACAAAGTGTGAATGAGGTTTGGTTTGAGCTTCCACTTCCTGTCATCGAGAACAGAGACGGAGGCAGAGAGTGTGTGAGCACCGTTAATGCAGACTTAGAGTGTGTGTGTCTATGTATTACTGACGCTGTGGGGACAATAATCTGTTCACGCAGTCACATTCTGGGGACTCGCCTCCCTTATGGGGACAAAGCGCAGGTCCCCATAATGTAGCGTGAAGACTTGGGTTATGTTCAGGGAACGTGTCCAGGAAATGAATGTAAGTCTAAGTAATGTCCCAAAAATGATGGAAACCTGGCTCTGCGTGTGTGTGTGTGTGTGTGTGTGCGAGAGAGAGAAAAGGTGTGGTGGCTCAGACTGACGGGTTTATACAAGCCTCCATCCAGAGTATGCATATCCCTGGGCAAAACACACACACACACACACACACACACACACACAGATCAGACTGAGTTCTTCAGAAACCTCCTCTGGGGTCAAAGGTCACAGCCCAGCCCGGCCCTGAGTTATTATTATTGTGACCTGTTTGATCTGCTGATCCAGTCCAGCTGGCACCGTTACTACTATTACTACTGCTACTACTACTGCTACTACTACTACTGCTGCTACTGCTGCTACTACTGCTACTACTACTACTACTATTACTACTACTACTGCTGCTGCTGCTGAATGCATGAGTGAAGCCATTCACTCTGGATGTGTTTGCAGTACAAGTACAAGCTTTAGCAGTACTGTGAAGTGTTACCACTTTAACGTCACACGTGACTCACGAGCAGCAGCGAGGTGGACGGACCGAGTTTTAACATGTCGCTCGTTCTCCATCTCCCTGCTGACATGCACAGGTCTGAACTGGCTCAGGTATGTGTGTGTGTGTGTGTGTGTGAGGAATGCAGCATGTTTGAGCAGAGTCGGACAATAAGAACACTTCGATAAAGGTGTAAATGCAGACTTTCATTTAGCTCACTTCATGTCGGGAGCTGCCAGTTTATGGCTCATCAGTGCTGAACTACAAGTCCCAGAATGCACTGCAGAGCGCCGCTGTGGTGGCAGCCATGGGCGGCTCCCTGAACAGGCCTGCCGCTCGCAGCCTCTGGGTGAAAAGACCATCAAGATCACAAAGATGCAGAAAATGACTGTGGAGACACAAAACATATACAAAGAGACTGAAAGAGACACAAAGAGACACAAAGGAAGACAAGGACACACACAGTAACTGCAAAAAGACACAAAACCACCACAGAGACGCTTTCAAAATGATTACAAAGAGACACTTAATGACCTCAGTGGGACACAAACATAGAGAACACGGCACCAAGACACAAAGTAACTAGAGAGTCTTTCAGGGCGGCGCGTCGGAGACAGGGGACGGTTGTCTCATCATCCGTCCTGCTGGCAGCAGCATCAGTGTTCAGCCGTGTCGACACGAACTGAAACGGGTCAGAGGAAGTGGTTTGAGTTTGGAAACGAAGCGTTTCCACTGCAGTCTTCTCTCTGTCTCGCAGATGTCTTTCTCAGGGTTTTGTTTTGGACATGAGTCCACTCCTGCCGTCCTTTCTTTGATTAGATGTCGTGCTGCTCAGCCCGGAGCTTTTTTACCCAACACCTGAAATAATTACAGACCTGCTAAGCTAAGCTAAGCTAAGCTAAACTAAGCTAAGCAGAGCAGCTGCTGCCGGTGGAGTCGTTCTGAACAGCTACAGGCTTGTTTGCAGCAGTTGTTGGACATACATAAGAAGGCAGTCTCATAGCGCTTCCAGTCTAACGCTGCGGCGCGTTGGACATGTTTCTGTCGGTTCGTGTGAACAGGACCAGGACCAGGACCAGGACTGAGACAGTGAGGACATCTGTGCATTGTGGGGACATGTTGGTCTATATGAAGGTTCAGACTGTGATTGTGCGATGTGGAACGTGTGCTGAACGACATGTTGTCACTCACATCAGTTCACTACCTTGTTTTTCACTTCCCAGGTGAGAGAGAGAGAGCGAGCGAGAGGGGGCGGAGTCAGTGAGCGGGGCAGGAAGCTGCCTGCAGGCTGGGAGTGGTCAGACGTATAAAAGACGACTCATCTTCCTTCTTTCTGCATTTGACTTCTCTCTCCCCCTCGTCCTCATACTTCAGACTATACCTGCACAGGTAAGCTGACGTGGTCTCTCTCTCTCACACACACACACACACACACACACACACACACACACACACACACACACACACACAGCCTCTCTGAGTTAGTGGGTATTGATTTGGTGATTGATTAGGTTCTTTCTGTTCATGGTTTGATTCCTCTGATTCTGATTCAGCAGCTGTCAGACAGAGTGTGTTACTGATGTGTGTGTGTGTGTGTGCGTGTGTGTGTGTGCGTGCACGTGTGTGCGTGTGTGTGTGCATTGGTTACAGGATCAGGATGTCGTGGCAGTCATACGTTCAAAACCTAATGGCACCCGACCACACCGGGAATTCCCCAGTCAAGGACGCGGCCATCTGCGGGTGTGAGCCCGGAAAGGAGAGTGTGTGGGCCTCCTCGTCGGGCCTGGCCAATATTACGGTAAAGACACACACACACACACACACACACACACACACACACACACACACACAGCGAGTTTCTGTTTTTCTAAACTACACTGAATAAAAAACATTTTCAGACGTTTGACGGCAGACCGGCTTCACGCTGTAAGAAACAGGCTCTCAGGGTGACATGCTTCCTCTTCCTCCTTCACAAAACCACATATGTCCCAGTGTGCTTTGGACAAGGATCACCTCGTGCCCCCGAAAACTGATTCCAGTGTTTAAAGCTGATCATCATGGAGTCTGAAGTGCGGTCACTAACTTTTAAA
This sequence comes from Chelmon rostratus, assembly GCF_017976325.1. Taxonomy (NCBI): domain Eukaryota; kingdom Metazoa; phylum Chordata; class Actinopteri; order Chaetodontiformes; family Chaetodontidae; genus Chelmon; species Chelmon rostratus. The sequence continues at coordinate 19,478,920 of NC_055680.1, read as the reverse complement.
CAGGACAAATTATTTAACATGAACTAATGAGGCTTCATTCTTCAAAACCCTCGTGTCAGCAACAGGTGACATCATCCGAACAACTGTCACCCCATTGGCTATTTTTCACTTACTTTACGAAGATGTTTTTTAGCTCCGAGAGCAGGGTCTTTCATTTCTCTGTCTTGCTCTTGAGTTTCGGGTGTGTTACGTTTGTCGCTCGGCTGGTTCCCGCTCTGGCGACATGTCGGGCGGGCGGAGCCGCCGCTGCTTTCAGGCGCCGCAGGAAAAGAAGTCGTGCAAGTTTGCAGCTTCTCTGCAGAGAAGTCAGGTCGGTTCATTCGGTTGTGTTGAAACAGGCGAGAGAAATGTAGGGAAACAGACCTGGCAACAAACTGAAGAGTCTCATGTCATTGGCTAATTTCTGTACATTTATTTATTTGGGGGTTAAAACAAGCCTTTACCAGCTGAGGGAAAATCATTTGTGATAATGAAGACAAAATATTTTAAAGTTTTTTTAACTGGCAGAACGGGTAAAGCGAAAAATATACTATTATGCATTTTTCTTATCTTGTATGGAGTTACGAGCCACAGATGTAGAGCTGAGGTGTTAGAAATGACAAATCTATTGATCTGCAGCCTTCTGTGAGTCATTCTGAGCAGTGTGAGCCGTGCCACCTCAGACACACTCAGCTGATTTTATTCTCTGCGGGGCTTTGACATGGAAGAAGATGACGTGCTGGAGGGGACACAGTTCTTCACTGAACATGAACGTTCATACGATGTGATCAGTGTTTTTTATCAGAGTCACTCTTGAGTTCAGATTCATTTGGCAGCGACGTCACAGTCGTGTGTGAAGTGAACGAGGCGTTTTGTTCTTTGAGAAGCAGCAGCTGTGCGTCTGTTCCGGGTGTTTCAGCGGTTTTTCGGGGCTGCAGCCTGAGTGTTGGTTTAACTACCTTATAAGGACATGATGTTGAAAAAGAGGCGAATACAGGAAGTGGAGACGATCACTTCTTGTTTCTCAGACACACACACACACACACACACAGTGAGGTGAGGGTGGAGAGGCTTTTCTGCAATTCTGCACTAAATGTGTGTGTGTGTGTGTGTGTGTGTGTGTGTGTGTGTGAGGCATGCACACTCACACACCTGCAGGGTTTGTTTGTTTGTTTTCAAATGGTAGTTTTTATACCTTTAAACTCTTAGAGTGACCACACACACACGCACACACACACACGCGCGCGCACACACACACACACACACACAGCATAGCAAAAAGTGTACCTGAAGGCCTTCACTCTGAATGGCTGATGGCTTCAGGAAGTGGTTTTTGCCTCGCGCACACGTGTATGTGTGTGCGTGTGTGTGCGTGTGTGTGTACATGTGTGTACGTGTACGTGTGTACGTGTGTGTGTGTGCGCGTGTGTGTGTGTGTGTGTGTGTGTGTGTGAGTCGTGTGTGTGTGTGTGTGAGTCATGTCTTGACTTGCCCTCCACACATTCTTCTTCCCTGCGTTGCTGCTGACGTTCCTGTGAAGGAGATTTTTCATTTTAATTCCTTTTGCCTCATTAACAACATTTTTAATTAGTACAAATAAAACGACACAGTTCAAACCTGCTGATCAATCGATCAGTCACATTGACGAACACGCCGCCATCAACTGCGGTGGGGACACCTTCAGTCCCAACTACATAGCAAGTCCTGCAGTTTCAAAAAAAGTCCTGCTTTCAAAATCCTACTGAAGCAAAAGTTCCATCAACAGTAAAAGTACAGCAGTATTATCAGCTTCATGCAGTAAAAGTACAGCAGTATTATCAGCTTCATGCAGTAAACGTACAGCAGTACTGTCAGCTTCATGCAGTAAAAGTACAGCAGCACTATCAGCTTCATGCAGTAAACATACAGCAGCACTATCGGCTTCATGCAGTAAAAGTACAGCAGTACTATCAGCTTCATGCAGTAAAAGTACAGCAGTACTATCAGCTTCATGCAGTAAACGTACAGCAGTACTGTCAGCTTCATGCAGTATACGTACAGCAGTACTATCAGCTTCATGCAGTAAAAGTACAGCAGCACTATCGGCTTCATGCAGTAAAAGTACAGCAGTATTATCAGCTTCATGCAGTATACGTACAGCAGTATTATCAGCTTCATGCAGTAAAAGTACAGCAGCACTATCGGCTTCATGCAGTATACGTACAGCAGTATTATCAGCTTCATGCAGTAAAAGTACAGCAGCACTATCAGCTTCATGCAGTAAAAGTACAGCAGCACTATCAGCTTCATGCAGTATACGTACAGCAGTATTATCAGCTTCATGCAGTAAAAGTACAGCAGCACTATCGGCTTCATGCAGTAAAAGTACAGCAGTATTATCAGCTTCATGCAGTAAAAGTACAGCAGCACTATCAGCTTCATGCAGTAAAAGTACAGCAGTATTATCAGCTTCATGCAGTATACGTACAGCAGCACTATCGGCTTCATGCAGTAAAAGTACAGCAGCACTATCAGCTTCATGCAGTAAAAGTACAGCAGCACTATCGGCTTCATGCAGTAAAAGTACAGCAGTATTATCAGCTTCATGCAGTAAAAGTACAGCAGCACTATCGGCTTCATGCAGTAAACGTACAGCAGTATTATCAGCTTCATGCAGTAAAAGTACAGCAGTATTATCAGCTTCATGCAGTAAAAGTACAGCTTGTGCAGTAAATGTCTTCTGTGACTGAGCTCCAGTGGTTTTATTTGCAGCGACCTCACTTCGTTGAACACTTCAGATCCAGCTTCAGCTTCAGATTCACACTGACCTGTAAAATCAGCGAGGACGCTTCAGTTTCCTTCACGTGTAGAATCTTCTCGTCACATCGTTGGACAGATTATTAAAGGTCTGACGGGAAAATCTAAAGCCGGCCGTGATGACTTCATGAACGAGGATCCACATTTATTAAAAGCAGGAGAGCAGGAGGCTGAACGAGCACACACTGCAGCTGGTCTATGAAATGTTCTTTTAATGTGTCTTTGAACGTCTCGTGTCCGTCCAACAGTCCACAACCCAAAGACATTCAGTTTTCTGGGCCAGAAAACAGACACAGACCGAGACTCAGTGAGTCAGCAGACAAAGTTAAACATACAGTCAAACCAGCCCGACCAGTTCAACGGAATTCATGGAAACACTGGAGGAAGCCAACATGTGCTGCCCACGTGCCCTTCAGCCAGGCACTGGGCTCTAAAATGACCTGCAAACACAGAGCGGCCTTTTATTTGTTGGAAACTGGATGTTAACGTGTGCTAAAAGCTAAAGTTAGCGGCAGTGGGCTATCAGAGGCAGCTTTGCTTTCTGCGTCCGTTTGAGGCCGTGTGATCATTTGTAGTCGGTGTTGAAAGATGCTGATGGTGTTAGCGACAGCATCGGTTTCACGTCCCGGGTCAGCGGAGCATCATCCACAGAGCCGCTGGGTCAGGCAGAGAGAAATGCTGATAAATTCTGCCATGTTTGGATGAAAATGACGAGCCCTATTCAACAATAATGAAACTACAGATAGCTCGTCTGCTGACCGACACCACAGACACACGTCAGAACTTCCCTGAGTTTCCTTCAGTATCACAGTGATCCAGAGATGGTTGTCTGTATCTATGAGTACATGGCTAACAGGAGCTGCTAATGGTAGCTACTAACAGGGGCTGCTAATGGTAGCTGCTAACAGGGGCTGCTAACAGGAGCTGCTAATGGTAGCTGCTGACAGGGGCTGCTAACAGGAGCTGCGAATGGTAGCTGCTAACAGGGGCTGCTAACAGGAGCTGCTAATGGTAGCTGCTAACAGGAGCTGCTAACAGCTAATTCAGCAGACTGTTTGCCTCCACCAGCAGTTTCCATCAGTCTGTCCAGATTCATGAATCACCTGTGGTGACGCAGTTTAATTTCAGGTGTTCAGAGTATTTGTTGGTGACGATACTGACACGTATGATTCCGTTCCAGATTTAGCAGCACAGTGTCCGTCTTTAAAACCTGCTGTGGGCAAAAGAAGAAGGTCACAGCTATATTTGATTATGGCCCTGGTGGGTAGTTCAGGGGGCCTGGGAATATGGCCCTGTTGGGCCCTTCCTTGGATTACACAGGCCGGGTATGTTAATAACCAGTCTGTCTCTCTGCCTGTCTCTCTTTTTCTCTTTCTGTCTTTCCCAGCAAGAGGAAATTAGAAGGCTGGCTGGTAAAAGGACTGATTTCAGTTGCAACGGCCCTCACATCGCGGGGAAGAAGTGCATGATGCTCCGAGATCGGATGGACGACGAGACAAACTACTCCCTGGACATGAAGACATCATCAGATTCTGAGGGCAACACCTTCTCAGTATGTGTCGGCAAGAGCCTCAATGGTAAGACAGATGGGAGACGGGTAGAGGGGGAGACAGACAGACAGAGAGACAGACAGACAGACAGAGAGACAGGCAGACAGTCAGACAGACAGACAGACAGACAGACAGTCAGACAGACATACAGACAGACAGACAGACAGTCAGACAGAGAGACAGACAGACAGACAGAGAGACAGGCAGACAGTCAGACAGACAGACAGACAGACAGACAGTCAGACAGACATACAGACAGACAGACAGTCAGACAGACATACAGACAGACAGAGAGACAGACAGTCAGACAGAGAGACAGACAGTCAGACAGACAGAACGACAGACAGTCAGACAGACAGAGAGACACAGACAGACAGAGAGACAGACAGACAGACAGACAGACAGAGAGAGAGAGAGACAGACAGACAGACAGACAGAGACAGACAGAGAGACAGACAGACAGACAGAGAGACAGACAGTCAGACAGACAGAACGACAGACAGTCAGACAGTCAGACAGACAGAGAGACACAGACAGACAGAGAGACAGACAGACAGACAGACAGAGAGAGAGAGAGACAGACAGACAGACAGAGAGACAGAGAGACAGACAGGCAGACAGACAGACAGACAGAGAGACACAGACAGACAGAGAGACAGACAGACAGACAGTCAGACAGACAGACAGACAGACAGTCAGACAGACAGACAGAGAGAGAGAGAGAGAGAGAGACAGGCAGACAGACAGACAGAGAGAGAGAGAGAGAGAGAGACAGGCAGACAGACAGACAGACAGACAGACAGGCAGACAGACAGACAGGCAGACAGACAGACAGAGATGACATTGTTAGATTTTGCTTCAACTTGTCTCAGGATGATTTTTTTATTGTTTTTACATAAAAATTTGTCCATCTGGTCTCACCCCGCTGTCTCTCTCTCTCCCTGTCTCTCTGTCTGTGTGTCTCTCTCTCTATCTTGCTCTGTCTGTCTGTCTGTCTGTCTCCACAGCTTTAATCATAGCTGTGGGCACAAAAGAAGCCCAGGGAGGCCAGGTGGCCAACAAGGTGTTCCCAGTTGTTAAGTACCTGAGGGAGAACAACATGTAAGACAAGATGGCCGCCACCCCCTTCTCTACAAACCAAACAGGACTGCTGCCACCCCCGCCTCCCTCCGCATATGAGCTAAAGAAAATGGCCGCTGTTCAGAGCTTTTTCAGTTTTATGTTAATTACTTTGCCCTCCCAGACATATTTCTGTGATTACTGATGAATATAAAGTGTTTAAAGTTCCTTCCATGAACGAGTGAGCGATGAACCCGACCACTCTGCGTGGCTGGTGTTGAAAACAGAGAGCCAGTGTTACATTTTTTACAGTGGACGTGGACCTGTGTCCAATCACAGCTCTGTGAGACAAAACATACTCTGAAAATAAAAAGACCAACATGTTTATTCTTAAAACCACTTTGAGGTTTCTGTGTGTGGGTTTCTATTGCTGTCATCATCTGTCCTCACGTCCTATCCTCACGAGGACGTTACTTAAAGTCTCACGAGGACGTTACTTAAAGTCTCACGAGGACGTTACTTAAAGTCTAAAGTCTCACGAGGACGTTACTTAAAGTCTCGCGAGGACGTTACTTAAAGTCTCGCGAGGACGTTACTTAAAGTCTCACGAGGACGTTACTTAAAGTCTCGCAAGGACGTTACTTAAAGTCTCGCGAGGACGTTACTTAAAGTCTCACGAGGACGTTACTTAAAGTCTCGCAAGGACGTTACTTAAAGTCTCGCGAAGACGTTACTTAAAGTCGCTGCAACCTTTTTTTTAACAATAATAATCACCTCTAACCTCTCCACTAATACTACTACTACAACTACAAATATTTCCATAGATACTGCAATTATTACAACTACTAGTGTCTATAGTACTTCCACCACTACTACTACTACTACTGCTACTCCTATTAATACTACTTGGTACTATATTGATGGACAAAAAAGTAGTGAAATGTGCTTTATTGATAGAGGACGAATCACTCAAAAAAGATGTTACTATCAGAGAGTGAAATAAAGAGTATGTATAAGAAGAGATGACCCCCACACACACACACTCAGTCATGTGCAGTTATATTTAGCTGCAGTAAAGGCTACAGGGACACTGGACAGGCTGCAGTGTGTGTTTACAGTGTGTGTGTGTGTGTGTGTGTGTGTGGTACAGTTAAAGGTGAGTGTAAAGGGTAAGGTCTCACATTTCGCCTTTAGATGAACTTTGACCTTCTCCATCTGAGTTAGGGACCGTCACACAAGCTGACTCAGAGAGAAACGGAGTTATTCAATAATACTCCATTAAGTACTGTACTGTAAGTATAATACTGTGGTGCTGAGCAGTGAGTGTCTCCGGTCTTTCGGTCCTCTGTGATTCTGCCACGATGCTCCTGTGAAGGGTAATAACACCGTGAGCTTCCACTGACTCTCGGCATGACGCTACACCTGAAGAAGCTGTGAAATAACACCAAGAAACACACAACAGAAACATACAAACCAATTCTGACACACAAAAATTCAAAATAAAGTCATAATTTTAGGAAGGGAGTCAGGGAATAGCACAACACACTGTGGACCTTTGGAAGAAATCTGTCTGTATGCTAATAGGCTAATGCTGCCAATGCTGCAATTATTACTTCTGGTCATACTTCACTACTGCAACTACCCTGATAATGCTAATACGCTACAACTGTACACTATTACGAATAGTGATACTACTGTCAGGCTGCCACTACTGCTACTATTACTGCTAGTACTGCTATTACCAACTACTGTTAACATTAGAACAACCGTCAGTATAACTACTATCCTGTAGTTATACAGTTACTGTACTAGTAACTATTGGTCATACATACCACAAATACTGCCAACACTGTAAGTACTTCAGCTAATACTGCTGCTAACAGCTGTCACTATCAAAGCTAACACACTTACTGAGATAATATTGGGATCTACTAATATGCAATATTTCTACAACCTACACTGCTAGAACTGCTATTTCAGCCGCTCGTACTAGCCTAGCCTGCTGCTGCTACTAGTATGCTAATACTAGTAGTATTGTAAATACATATTTACAGGTACACACAGTTCAAATGCATGTTTTGCAGATGTTTTGTAGCATGTAAAGCTGCGTGTAGAAAACAGTGTTGAATTAGCATCAGGGGGACTTGAGCTCCTCATGCTGCAGGTTTTTCTGTTTTCCTGCTGTCCTGTCCCATGCAGACGCTCCCTGTCTCTCCACCCGGCCTCCTCCCCCTTTAAGGGAGCGTCTATAAAAACCCAGCAGCATGACAGACGGACACTTTCCACGTCAGTCGGACAGTCAGACGGACAGACGACCCCTCCTTTCTTCTCTGACAGCAGGACTCAGGTAGGCTGAAGCAGGACTTGGTCCTCGGCTCTGGTTGGTCATTTTTTAAACCGAGAAACCGTTTCCTGTTTGTTTGTCACTCGGCTCTAAAACTGAACCTGATTCATTAGCTTCTTTTATTTTGAAAGTCTAGTGAGTTTGCAGGAGGTTTCACACTTTGACATTCTGGATCAGATCAGATCAGATCAGATCAGATCTGCACACGTTCCTGTTTCTGCACAGCTGATCAGGTTTTTGATTTTGTCTCCGAAGTCAAAGACAAAAACCTTCAGGACTTTGACTTTCAGCTGCCTGAAGGTCAAAGAACCGAAGAGCAGAGCTGAACAAGTGAAATCTGACAAACAGCATGCAGAGGCCCAAAGTCCAGGAAGACAGACAGGCAGGCAGGCCACAGAGAGAGAGAGACAGGTACACAGACAGACCGGCAGGCAGAAAGACAGGCAGAGAGAGACAGAGAGAGACTGACAGACAGGCAGGCAGGCAGACAGGCAGAGAGAGAGAGAGAGAGACAGGTAGACAGACAGACAGAGTGTGAGACTCTGTGGTTTAAACTGATGAACCTGAGTAGCAGTAGCTTTAGCAGTAATTTTAGCAGTATTAGGAGTAGCAGTAGATTTAGCAATAGTTTTAGCAGTATTATGAGTAGCAGTAGCATTAGCAGTATTATTAGTAGCAGTAGCTTTAGCAGTATTAGGAGAAGAAGTAGCTTTAGCAGTAATAGTAGCAGTATTAAGAGTAGCTTTAGCAGTAATTTTAGCAGTATTAGGAGTAGCAGTAGATTTAGCAGTAGTTTTAGTAGTATTATGAGTAGCAGTAGCTTTAGCAGTAATTTTAGCAGTATTAGGAGCAGCAGTAGCTTTAGCATTATTAGGAGCAGCAGTAGCTTTGCAGTAATTTTATCAAAATTAGGAGTAGCAGTAGCTTTAGGAGTAATTTTAGCAGTATTAGGAGTAGCAGTAGATTTAGCAGTTATTTTATCAGTATTAGGAGTAGCAGTAGCTTTAGCAATAATTTTAGCAGTATTAGGAGTAGCAGTAGCTTTAGCAGTATTAGGAGTAGAAGTAGCTTTAGCAGTAATTTTAGCAGTATTAGGAGCAGCAGTAGCTTTAGCATTATTAGGAGCAGCAGTAGCTTTGCATTAATTTTATCAGAATTAGTAGCAGCAGTAGCTTTAGCAGTAATTTTAGCAGTATTAGGAGTAGCAGTAGCTTTAGCAGTATTATTAGTAGTAGTACCTTAACAGTATTAGGAGAATAAGTAGCTTTAGCAGTAATATTAGCAGTATTAGAAGTAACAGTTGATTTAGCAGTTATTTTAGCAGTGTTAGGAACGGCAGTAGCTTTAGCATTTTTAGGAGCAGCAGTAGCTTTAGTGTTGGATGATGCACACAACTCTTTCCTGCACTTCCTGAGGTATGCTGTGGGGGCGATGGCTCAGAAATCCTCACTAATCATTTCTTCGGCTCCACTTGCCTTCAGAATGAGGAGTATCGATGGTTTCCAGATTGCTGGGGCAGAACTTGTGTCCATGAGCAGAACAACCACGACCTCTGTTGCTGCTGTTTGGAATGACTTGTTTTGATTGGCAGTAATGAAGGATTGCATCATTAAGTGTTGCTGTTAATTAAAGGTCTGAAAAAGATATTGATCTTTGCAAATTTTGTCAGGTTCTTCTTTGTTCAGCATCAGGTTGAGGCCTCACCAGGGCTCCCTAACATTAGCTCCTCCACCTCCCTCCTGCACTCACCTTGTTGTTAGGTAACAGTTTTTGTTGGGATAACAGACTGTGTCCAGACCTGCAGGTGTGAGGTGAGACAGTCAGTAAGGAAGTTGATGTCCTCAAACATCCCAGACTGTAACTTCTATGCATCCTTGAAGTTGTTCCACTGCATCTCCTCAAGCTTTTATTTACTGTTCTCTTGTGTCTGGTTGGACAGGAGACATGCGGGACTGTTGTAGACTGGGCAGCAGGGCAGGCTGGTCTGCTGATGTACTCAGAGTTTGAGTGCTAATTCTACTGCTGTTACTGCTGCTAACTGCTACTACTACTGTACTGTACTGCCAATATTACTCATATACATATAACTGCTACTCATACTGGTAACACCACTGATAATCCCACTGAAGCTAATGCTAATAATGCTGCCACTACTGCTAACACTGCTTCGACCGCTGCTATGCTAATATGCTAGTAAAGCTCCAACTATTTCTAATCACGCTATGATTTTTGATATTTGAACTAATGCTTTTGCTAATGCTAATGCTAACACTGTTTCCATTAATATGATGATGATATGATAATATGCTAATAACATGCTAGTCATGCTGCTCCTCCTGGTAATAATGATACTGCTTTGACTGATACTGCTACGGCTCACTGTTACTGCTGTTCTGAGCTTCGATGGTCAGCTTCATCTGAAGCTGAAGTTACCATTTCAGGGTCTATTTGACCAATAAATATTCCCGGTATATTGATAAAACTCCCCGTGTCTCGTTTTCTGTTTCTGTCCATCGGAACACAAACTGTTCTGCTGTCGGTGGAACGGCAAACAGGAACAGACCTTCAGTTATCAGAGAGGCTGATATCATATCCACAGTCACAAATACCTCTTCAAATGTCAAGACCATTAATAAGTGTGTGTCACTGTGTGTGCACTGTAATTCTGTAACAGTGATGAGGAAGTCATGAACTCTGTAGAAAGGTCAGGGAAAAGGTTAGAGGATTTTACACTGCAGACAGTCTGGAAATAAATAACTCTCCTCAGAGGAAGACAGAGATCTCGCTCTGTCTTTAATCCCCCCTCCTCCGTCACCAGAATGGTCTCTCCCTGTCTCCTATTGGTCCCAGTAACTGCCAGCCATGAGTGGAGCTCTGTGATTGGCTGTGTGGGTGGGGTGTGGGTGGTGTCTGATAGGGGACAGGGCTTGTTGCCTGTCGTCATGGAGGCATCATGGCGTTACACAGGATCTCAGCAGCAGGTCTGACACACACACACACACACACACACACAAACACACACACACACACACACATGCATTCATGCACGCATGCACGCACACACACACACACACACGCTCTGGTCCGTTATTGGTTGTTTCTTTGTTGTCAAGGTCACTGGTTAATTAACTGCATAGCTAAAAAAAACAGGACTCACAGGACTTTTCACGTGTTTGCTCATAGCTGCACAGCTCCTCTTCCTCTATGATGAGGAGCAGAATGTGCTACAGACCCCGCTGGCTGCAGTCACTGGGAATAACTTCTTTTCAGGCTTCTGATTGGCCAGCATGACTTCAGGGTTAGGGTTACACCGCCCCCTGCTGGTTTGGCATTTCAACTGTGTGAAACCTGCCATCGTGAAGAAAATTCACAAATTATAGTGACACGTCCACACATTCACAGGTGTAACTCCGCCCATCTGCCTGTCAGCAAATCAAAGCCCTTCCTCTTCTGAACTGAAGCAATCCCATTGGTTTACAGTGTGGGATGGCGCCTCACTGTGATAGGTCGAGGGCCAGCATGCTTCACAAACTGAAAACCTGTGCAGTGGATCTTATAAGCATGTCATCTGCATATACAGCTAACATTTCAAATGACTCACCTGTCTGCCCACCTGTTGCTCTCCCTCCTCTGTCAGTCAGGATGTCTATCACTAAGATTCACGCTCGGGAGATTCTGGACTCCAGAGGAAACCCCACAGTGGAGGTGGACCTGTGGACCGCCAAGGGTGAGCACTCACAAGCTTTCTGTGGATACACCTGTAATAAGTGCAGGTGGCCTGTAGGTTAGCCTGCTAGCTTAGCTCCATCAACAGAGAAAACTTTGTTCGACCGTCTCTCTCCTTCTCTGCCTGTCTCTCTGTCTGTCTGTCTGTCTCTCAGGTCTTTTCAGGGCAGCAGTTCCCAGCGGTGCATCAACTGGAGTCCACGAAGCTCTGGAGCTTCGCGATGGAGACAAGAGCCGTTACCTGGGCAAAGGTAGGAGGGGGGCGGCCCCGGCCGAGGGTTCGGGTCCTCACAGAGAAAAGCAGAAGGCTGCAGGCTCAGCTGTCACTTGTTGCTTTGTGTTTTACCACGTAGGACGTGGAAATGAGTGACCGTCATACTTGTCTGGAGCAGACGTTTGTCTTTTTCCCCGCAGGGACTGTGAAGGCTGTGGATCACGTGAACAAGGACATCGCCCCCAAGCTGATCGCAAAGGTATCAGTGATCAATACCTGGAAGACAAATTCACAGTAAAGTCAGTGAGATTCAGCTGAAGCTCGGTTACATTTCAAATATGTCTGTGTCTCTGTCTGTCTCTGTCTCTCTCTCTGCCTGTCTGTGTCTCCGTCTGTCTCTGTCTCTCTCTCTCTGCCTGTCTGTGTCTCTAGAACTTCAGTGTTGTTGAGCAGGAGAAGATTGACAAGTTCATGTTGGAGTTGGACGGTACTGAGAACAAATGTAAGGACCTGTCTCTCTGACCTGTCTGTCTCTCTGTCTGACCTGTCTGTCTCTTTGACCTGTCTGTCTCTCATACTGACCTGTCTCTTTGATCTGTCTGCCTCTTCGTCTGACCTGTCTCTCTATTTGTCTGACCTGTCTGTCTTTCTGTCATCCTGACCTGTCTGTCTCTCTGACCTGTCTTTCTCTCTGTGTCTGACCTGTCTGTCTTTCTGTCATCCTGACCTGTCTGTCTCTCTGACCTGTCTGTCTCTCTGTGTCTGACCTGTCTGTCTGTCTCTGTGTCTTTCTGTCATCCTGACCTGTCTGTCTCTCTGACCTGTCTTTCTCTCATCCTGACCTGTCTGTCTCTCTGACCTGTCTTTCTGTCATCCTGACCTGTCTGTCTCTCTGACCTGTCTGTCTCTCTGTGTCTGACCTGTCTGTCTGTCTCTGTGTCTTTCTGTCATCCTGACCTGTCTGTCTCTCTGACCTGTCTTTCTCTCATCCTGACCTGTCTGTCTCTCTGACCTGTCTTTCTGTCATCCTGACCTGTCTGTCTCTCTGACCTGTCTGTCTCTCTGTGTCTGACCTGTCTGTTTGTCCCTGTGTCTGGCCTGTCTGTCTCTCTGACCTGTCTGTCTATTCATCTGGCCTGTCTGTCTGTCTGTGTCCGACCTGTCTGTCTCTCTGACCTGTCTGTCTATTCATCTGGCCTGTCTCTCTGTCCGACCTGTCTGTCTCTCTGACCTGTCTGTCTCTCTCTGCAGCTCAGTTTGGTGCTAACGCCATCCTCGGCGTGTCTCTGGCTGTCTGTAAGGCCGGAGCAGCAGAGAAAGGAGTTCCTCTCTACCGCCACATTGCCGACCTCGCCGGACACAAAGACGTCATACTTCCTGTTCCTGTGAGTTGGAGGGGCTTCTGGTGGGTGGGAGGGTCTTTTGCTCAGGTTTGGGACATTTGGGGATATTGTCCCTTAATTTGGTCAACTTGTTTTTTTGTGTATTTGTCCACTACACTGGGCTAGTTGTTAACGTGTCCTCTCAGTTAGCGTACATGGCTGGTTCAAGGGATTGTGGCGTCTTCTATACAGTTTCTTGTCGTCTGCAGGCCTTTAACGTCATTAACGGAGGAAGCCACGCTGGAAACAAACTGGCCATGCAGGAGTTCATGATTCTGCCGGTCGGAGCCGCCAACTTCCACGAGGCCATGAGGATCGGAGCTGAGGTGCTGCAGATTTATCGGCACTTCCTGTGTTCCTGGTTATGTTGGCGGCGAAGTTTGGTCGACGCTGTTTCGACCGCAGCTTCGCGTAAATGTGAACTTACAGATCTGACTGTGTGATGATGTGTGTGTTCAGGTCTACCACAACCTGAAGAACGTCATCAAGGCCAAGTACGGTAAAGACGCCACCAACGTGGGAGACGAGGGAGGCTTCGCCCCCAACATCCTGGAGAACAACGAGGGTGAGACACCCACCTGTCTGACTGATCCTCCATGAGAGTTGTGCTACATTAGGGCTGCGTTCTCCCACCCTGCCAGAAAACTGTGTCGGAGCTGCGGTTATCGTACTGCAGGAGAACGTCGTAACGAGATAACGTTCATACTGTTCTCGTCATTACATCAACTTCCTGCGTGTCTCTTCTGCAGCTCTGGAGCTGCTGAAGTCCGCCATCGAGAAGGCCGGTTATCCCGACAAGATCATCATCGGGATGGACGTGGCGGCGTCCGAGTTCTTCCGCAGCGGGAAGTACGACCTGGACTTCAAGTCCCCCGATGACCCGTCCAGACACATCAGTGGAGAGAAGCTGGGAGACCTGTACCGCAGCTTCATCAAGAGTTACCCCGGTAACCACAGAGACACGCAGAGACGCAGAGAGACACAGAGAGACACACAGAGAGACACAGAGACACACAGAGACACACAGAGAGACACACAGAGACACACAGAGAGACACAGAGACACACAGAGACACACAGAGAGACACACAGAGACACACAGAGAGACACAGAGACACACAGAGACACACAGAGAGACACACAGAGAGACACGCAGAGAGACACAGAGAGACACGCAGAGACACACAGAGAGACACACAGAGACACACAGAGAGACACACAGAGAGACACAGAGACACACAGAGAGACACACAGAGAGACACACAGAGAGACAGAGAGACACAGAGACACACAGAGAGACACACAGAGACACACAGAGACACACAGAGAGACACAGAGACACACAGAGAGACACGCAGAGAGACACAGAGAGACACAGAGAGACACAGAGAGACACACAGAGAGACACACAGAGACACACAGAGAGACACAGAGACACACAGAGAGACACACAGAGAGACAGAGAGACACAGAGACACACAGAGAGACACACAGAGAGACACAGAGACACACAGAGAGACACACAGAGAGACAGAGAGACACAGAGACACACAGAGAGACACACAGAGAGACAGAGAGACACAGAGACACACAGAGACACACAGAGACACACAGAGAGACACACAGAGAGACACAGAGACACACAGAGAGACACGCAGAGAGACACAGAGAGACACAGAGACACACAGAGAGACACACAGAGACACACAGAGACACACAGAGACACGCAGAGAGACACAGAGACACACAGAGACACACACAGAGACACACAGAGAGACACAGAGACACACAGAGAGACACACAGAGACACAAACAGTCACTCAGTGGCATCTTAATTGAAACAATAAAGGAAACTACATGTGGACAGAATATATGACAGAAACACACCTGAAGGTACAGGTGATACAGTAGAAGAAGAACTGAACTGTGATTTAAATCTGCCTCATGACTGGAGCCTCCATTAATAACTCCTGAGAACTTGACTTCATCAATCACTGGCATTTACTCTGAAGGACATCAAAGACATGTGAGGGATGAGTTCTGGGGAACCCTGAAGACGCTGAAGTGCTTAAACAGCAGATTTCCAAAGGAACTTCTGCACTGGCGTCCTTTCATGAATCATAAAGACGCTGTAGTCACGTTCAGCCTGTAGGTGTCACTGTCGAGCATCTCTTCTTCATCCCTCTGCCCGTCTCTTCCCCTCTCTGTTTCCAGTCCAGTCCATTGAGGATCCGTTTGACCAGGACGACTGGGAGAACTGGACCAAGTTCACCGCCTCTGTCGACATCCAGGTGAGACACACAGACAGGTATGCAGACAGACAGAGAGACAAAGAGTCCACGGGTGAGATGATGGAGCTCAACAAACCCTGGATCAGGTTCCTCCAGCTGGGACGAAACAAACGTTCCAGAGGTCCTGGAAGATGTCCTGGAAAAGTTCCTTTAGGAATGTAACGGTGAAATTTAAGTGACTCATCAGCGTGTCTATTTTTTGAACCAATCAGATTGTAGGAGACGACCTGACGGTGACCAATCCCAAGAGGATCCAGCAGGCGGTCGACAAGAAGGCCTGCAACTGTCTGCTGCTCAAGGTCAACCAGATCGGATCTGTGACTGAGTCCATCCAGGCGTAAGACACCTGTCTGTCTGTCTGCCTGCCTGACTGTCTGTCTGTCTGTCTGCCTGACTGCCTGTCTGTCTGTCTGCCTGACTGTCTGCCTGACTGCCTGCCTGACTGACTGCCTGTCTGTCTGTCTGTCTGTCTGCCTGACTGTCTGCCTGACTGCCTGACTGCCTGACTGTCTGTCTGTATCATTAATTGATGTTTGAGCAAAAGTTTGAGTCTTTCTCCTGTCTCTCTCTCTCCCCCCCCCCCACTACCTGTCTGTCTCTCAGGTGTAAGCTGGCTCAGAACAGCGGTTGGGGAGTGATGGTCAGCCATCGCTCCGGAGAGACTGAGGACACCTTCATCTCTGACCTGGTGGTTGGACTCTGCACTGGACAGGTAGACAGACAGACAGGTGGACAGACAGACAAGTGGACAGATAGACAGGTGGACAGAAGGGAAGGTAGACGTGCTGGTTGAAGCCGTGTGACAGCAGACCAAACCTTCATCATTCAGTCGCTGATGCTGATGAGTGTATTGATATTAATCACAGATAATCAATAAGGTTCATTTCACTTTGATTTGTCCAGAATCTGAAGTCCTCGTGTCCTTCATTAGGGGACAGAGTCAGACCTGAATCCAGTTCCTGAGTCTGATGTTTAAATCTGCTGCATCAGTTTATGGTTTAGAAATAATCAGCAGGCTCTGAGAGCTGAAGAGGGGTCACATGATGAAGGACACCTGGTTAACAACACCTCTCCACCTGTCTCTCTGTCTCTCCACGTCTCTCTCTCCTCACGTCTCTCTCTCGCTCTACCTGTCTCTCTGTCTCTCCACGTCTCTCTCTCCTCACGTCTCTCTCTCGCTCTACCTGTCTCTCTGTCTCTCCACGTCTCTCTCTCCTCACGTCTCTCTCTCGCTCTACCTGTCTCTCTCTCCTCACGTCTCTCTGTCTCTCCACGTCTCTCTCTCGCTCTACCTGTCTCTCTCTCCTCACGTCTCTCTGTCTCTCCACGTCTCTCTCTCGCTCTACCTGTCTCTCTCTCCTCACGTCTCTCTCTCGCTCTACCTGTCTCTCTGTCTCTCCACGTGTCTCTCTCGCTCTACCTGTCTCTCTGTCTCTCCACGTCTCTCTCTCCTCACCTGTCTCTCTGTCTCTCCACGTGTCTCTCTCGCTCTACCTGTCTCTCTGTCTCTCCACGTCTCTCTCTCCTCACGTGTCTCTCTCGCTCTACCTGTCTCTCTGTCTCTCCATGTCTCTCTCTCGCTCTACCTGTCTCTCTCTCCTCACGTCTCTCTCCTCACGTGTCTCTCTCTCAGATTAAGACCGGCGCCCCCTGCAGGTCAGAGCGTTTGGCCAAATACAACCAGCTGATGAGGTGAGAACTTCACACCTTTGCACAGTGTGGTGTGAACAGTGTTGTTGAGAGCTGAGCTGACCTCTGACCTCTGACCTCTGACCCGCAGGATTGAGGAGGAGCTCGGAGACAAGGCCAAGTTCGCCGGCAAAGACTATCGCCACCCAAAGATCAACTAAAGCTGTGTCCTGACTTCCTGTCTGTCGCCATGACAACTGACTGACAACTAGTGACCCTGAAGCCCCGCCCCCTACAGTGGAGGGTGAGAGGTCAGAGGTCACGGTGGGTCTGACCCTGCCTTCCTAGCTATAATTCCATGAATGATGTTTTCTACTCAAAACACAATAAAGAGTAAAACATGTCTCAGTGTCTGTTACTGTGTGCTGAAAATCCCACCAACCAGAAATCAACCATCAGACCCACGGCGAGGTGTGACGGCGAGAAACTCTTCCTTTGTCTAACGGCAGGTTTTAGCTCCAAAACCACTCAAATGCTCAGAGAGAACACCTGGAAACGTGGATGTCGATTCAGAGCTGACTGTAGCTTTAAGCTGGTTCAGGTTTCTTGGAGGTCCTGGTTCCTGGAGGCTGCTGCTGGATATTATGACCAGAGAGATTTGCTTTTTAGAGTCCCGCCCTCACAGCTGTTATTGGCTGGAGGTGACACGCCCTCTGCCCAAAGGTCGACACCCAGAAACGTCCGGCTGCAGCTAAATACTGAGAAAATAAGTAAGAGCAGGCAGGTTGTCTGCAGGTAAAAAACTTCTAGTGTTTCAGAAGTGAGGATTGAGACTCCATACTGTATATACAGTGGTTGGTCAGCCAGTCCCACAGGACCCACACCTGGCTCAGGTGTTCCAGGACATCACAGCTACTGAATGCTGTCCCAGTTTGCATCTCACATCCTGCTACTCTGAGCTGAACTGTCTCAGCAATTCCAGAGTCTGCACCTTGAGTCCTGTCTGCTGTGGTGGACCCCAGCCTCTAGGGACCTGGTCCACAGGGTCTGGCCTTGTGCTGTCCTTCAGGCCTTCAGGCCTGGGTCATCAGCAGAGTCTCCTGGTCCAACGAGCACAGATGTGTGACCTGATGGTGGATCAGAGAGGAAACCTGAGTCATCCGGGGGGGTTTAATCTGTCTTCACTCTGCTTTGACACTCCTGCGACCAGTCACACAGACACTGATCAGGAGGATCATGAGATCTGTGTCCTGGACGACTCTGGATTGTGTCCTCTCAGACCTTCAGGTTGACCAGCTATGAGGCTACAACAGTGACTTTAAATTCTGGCATGAAAAGAGAAACACGTGTCCTGGAAAAAGGTGTATTTAAATAAAACACAGACATTAGAAATTATTCAGTTTTATTTAAATTATTTTCTTCAGTGTCACTGTTTGAGGGGCGGGGCAAGTGGTCTGATTGACATGTCTGCATACTAATGAGAAAACGTCACTCCTCTCACTCTGACATGACCTCACAGTTAGCATACAGCATTAGCTTCCACGAGTTCACCTGCACGCTCATCGAGTCTGTGTCATTGTGCCAATGATCCACAATGAAACAGACTGAGTTAGCAGCTAACAATAGCAAATGTCAGCTAGCAGGGCTAATGTCAGCTAATGAGAGCTAATATCAGCTACCAAAGTTAACGTAAGCTAAAGAGCTAATGTCAGCTTGTTGTTGCTTTTGTTTGCACGATGAAACAGTCTGCAGTACTCTCCGTCTCTCTGCAGACGTTGTCTGTCTCTCTGCAGACGTTTTTTCTCCGCAGTTTTCTGTCTCTCTGCAGACGCTGTCTGTCTCTCTGCAGACGTTTTGTCTCTGCAGTCGTTTTCTGTCTCTCTGCAGACGTTGTCTGTCTCTCTGCAGTCGTTTTCTGTCTCTCTGCAGTCGTTGTCTGTCTCTACAGACGTTGTCTGTCTCTCTGCAGACGTTTTGTCTCTGCAGTCGTTTTCTGTCTCTCTGCAGACGTTGTCTGTCTCTCTGCAGACGTTGTCTGTCTCTCTGCAGTCGTTTTCTGTCTCTCTGCAGACGTTTTCTGTCTCTCTGCAGACATTGTCTGTCTCTCTGCAGTCGTTTTCTGTCTCTACAGACGTTGTCTGTCTCTCTGCAGACGTTTTGTCTCTGCAGTTGTTTTCTGTCTCTCTGCAGTCGTTTTCTGTCTCTCTGCAGTCGTTTTCTGTCTCTCTGCAGACGTTGTCTGTCTCTCTGCAGTCGTTTTCTGTCTCTCTGCAGTCGTTGTCTGTCTCTCTGCAGACGTTTTGTCTCTGCAGTCGTTGTCTGTCTCTCTGCAGACGTTGTCTGTCTCTCTGCAGTCGTTGTCTGTCTCTCTGCAGACGTTTTGTGGGGCTGCCCTGGTCGCCTTGGCCCAGCAGGACCAGCTACAAACAGATACAGGACCAAGACAAATAGCAAACAGCTGATTTATTCATCTGACTTGTAGAATAATGCATTTCATTTTAAAGGTTTTGAAATGTAGAACAATTAAATACAAACTCATGCAAAGCGTCACTGCAACGGCCGAGGAAGAAGAAGAAGAAGAAGAAGAAGCAGAAGAGATTTCTCATTTCAGGTCAAAGTGAAAACAAGCCAAAGACAAACTTGTCCAACAACTGGTTATAAGGAAAGTTCATGCTCGGTCCTCGACGGCGTTCAGTCTCTGCTAAAAAACAAAAAACCGAAGGACCCGACAGGAAGCAGCAGCACGCTGCCGCGTCGTCCGTCGCCGTCGTCCCGAAAAGCTGCTGGACATTTTAAAAAAACGTCCGAAGGGAACCCCAGTTTGACCCGTGACCCGTGACATCATCGGCGCACGGTCGTCACAGCCCTCTTCGGCTCGCTTCGTAGAATAAATTAAAGGACGTCACATGATCCTCATCTGTGACTTGATTTGCTCGATGCATCCTGCAAACCCTCAAATTAACACGTGACATGATTAAGATTTGAATTAAAAACAAAGAAGAAACAGAGCAATGACCTGTGAGCTCAACGGAGGTCACGATGGAACGATGCAAAATATCCTCTGGTGTGTAAACATATTTCAAATCACGCACGCACGCACGCGCACATGCACGTGCACACACACACACACACACACACACACAGGGTTTCACATTATGTGGGGCTTAAGACTCGACCTCACACACGCGCGCACACACCTCTCACAAACACACACACACACACACGAACAGTTCATGCTGTAATAAATAAAAACATCCATAGCATCTATAAAGTTTAACATTAGAATCTATATATAGAGATATAAGTTTATATATGTGATTGTGTTAAATATAAGTAGCTTTGTTATAATCACGTACATTTTGAAGTACACAGTATGTCGCCTCCAAACGAAGAACTTCACTCCAGAAGGTTACGCAGCTTCGCTCGTTCTACAGCAGAACCGTCACAAACATTCAGACTTCAGAGAGAATTTCTCATTTTGCTTTGGTCTGAAGTTGACTTGCTCCAAAGACCCTCAAACACAGCGTCCTGCTCGCTCTCGTGAGGGAGCAGACGTAGGCGCTCCTGGGCCCGTTTCGCCCTGAGCTGTGCCCGCTAGGAGAGAGTAGGTGGGTCTGTTTCTTCGAAGGCCTCGTTGCTCACGTTCTTGCGTTACAGACGCTGAAACTAGTGCAGACCATGACCCCAAGTCTTTTACTGCGGATACCTCAGGAGCAGGCTTTTATCCCAGCATGCATTTGTGGCAAGCAGCTGCAATAATGGACAGTTTGCGCCAGGCTAACAACTGCTACATTCCTGTCCTACAGCTGCTATGATGACATCAAATTAAGTTTTGGTGTTTTTCAGGTGAGAAAGTAAAGACTTAGATTTCAAATCTGTGGTTGATTTGTGAAAACAGAGAATCCGGAAAGTGTTGGCGGCGCTTCCAAAATGGAATAAATTCATTTTTTCCCTCAAAATTCTGCATACAAACACCCCATAATGACAGCGTGAAAAAAGTATTTTTCAAATGTTCGCAAAGTTATTAAAAATAAAAACTAAGGAATCACACGTACATTCGTATTCACAGCCTTTGCCATGAAGCTAACATTGAGCTCAGGTGCATCCTGTTTCCACTGATCGTCCTGGAGACGTTGGGGGCAGCCGCGGCCTAGAGGTTAGAGAAGGTTGGAGAAGCGGCTTGAGAAGGTAGTAAAGTAAAGCACACAGCCGAGATATCAAAGGAGTGGCTTCAGGACAACCCTGTGAGTGAGTGGCCCAGCCGGAGCCCAGACCTGAATCCGACTGAAGATCTCTGGAGAGATCTGAAAATGGCTGCGCAGCGACGCCTCCCGTCCCACCTGATGGAGCTCGAGAGGTGCTGCAAAGAGCCATGGGTGAAACTGCCCAAAGATACGGTCGGTGTGCATCATATTCAAAAAGACTTTAACTGCTGCTAAAGGTGCATCAACAAATACTGAGCAAAGGCTGAATACTAATGTACATGTGCTTTCTTAAAAAGAAAAAGAAGAATTTAACCCATTTTGGAATACGGCTGTAACGAATACTTTCCAGATGCACTGCGAGTCCAGTGGAACCCGGAGCACTGAGCAAAAGCACAGCGTGACGTTTCTGAACGAAGCTCTTTAAGCTGCCGACAGCTACATTCAACCAGGAGAGAAGACAGACGACAGACACATCCATCCATCCATCCATCACAAGAAGCAGAGGAGAGGAAGAAAACGGAGTCGGCGTGGGGTAAGGCATCTCTCCATCACTCAGTCATGGTTGAGAAGATCAGAGAACATCTGTCTCTCCTCTGTTTCCCCCCAGGAGATGAAAGAAGGGATGAAATGAAGAAACGTTTAGGTGGTCAGTCCTCTCCTCTCCAGCTCCCTCGTCTGCTTCAGCTCTTTGATCCTGCACAGAAACAACCGGCAAACACAAATAAATCCACAGTCAACGTGTGTGACGACGTCCCTCAAAACCTCAAGATCTAGACCTCCAGGAAGAGAATCCAAGACCACCAGTTTCCCAGAGGAATAAATTATTCATGTTTTCACCATAAAACGAGTGTGTGTGTGTGTGTTACCTGTGTCTGCAGCGTCTCAGGAACCTCATGATCTTCCTAGCTGCCTGGTCCTGTTTCTTCGTCAAGAATGACCCCCTGAAGGGGACGAAATCAATATCCGCTCCTTACAATCAGTCATCAATATCTACCGCCACCAATCAATATGGACTGTAAGCTATCGACTGGCAGTGATCAATATTTGCCTGCTGTGATGAAGATCTATTCTCCCTGATGCTGTTGCTCTGGAACTGTCCGGAACAGTAAAGACCTGAACCTGAATCCAGCCGGTCCAGGCTGGATTCAGGTTCAGGAGGACAGTGGACATGGAGCAGACACTGGGTGCAGTAATGATCAACGTTCATTATTGCACCCACCTGAAGGTCTGGACCCAGCAGGTGGGTCCACCTGCCTCCAGGCCTTCACCCACCTGCTGGGTCCAGACCAGGTATACTGATGAGTTCTTACTTGATCTTGGGGTTGTGGCTGGCGGCCCCTCTCGGAGCCTGTTTGAGCCTCTCGTACTCCTTGTAGCTGCGGTAGTACTGCTGGATGAGGACCGCCGCCCGCCGGCTCTGCTGGAAGCGCTTCTGCTCGTAGTACGACCTGAACTTAGACTGGATCAAGATGGCCGCCTGGGTCATCTTCTTATAGAGAGCGTACTGACGGGACAGAGGCGCACTGTTAGTGGTCGCACACAGCAGGAAGGGGGTCTCAAAGGTGTTCGGAGACACCGAAGAAGAAGAACAGAAGGAAGCAGCAAGCTGTGAGGACCAATCGATCATCTGTTCACCGATCGGCTCACATCAATCAATCATACGTGACTCACATACTGCTTATTTTCAGGTTCAGCACCTGGCCAAAAGTGTGTGGACACCTAAGTCCTGTCTCGGGCAGCTCAAGTCCACTGGAAGGACGCTCTGTCCACACACACACAGAGCTTCCTGTTGATGTTAAATCAGGTTTCTGTTTGGACCCTGAAGCTTGTCCAGGCCTCTCAGCCAGGACTCTGGGTTCTACAACGTATGTGGACCAGCAGCCTCTCGTAAAAGAGCTGCTGGTCTGAGCCTAAGAAACACAGACGGAAGACCAACGAGGTTCCTCCTCAGTGTCAGTGAACGCAACACACAGAGCTGTCTGTGCTGCATTCAGAGCTTTACGGGACATTTCGGGCCCATCATACTCTTCATACTGAGCATATGATGACTGGATACATGGACATGAGTCATGGCCACATTTCTTTGGCTGATGGCGGACATGTTCGCTGACTGAACGTCTTCATTTACATCAGAAACCAGTCTGGTGTTGACAGACTCAATATCCAAAAAGCAGATGTCACATGACTGTTTTTCAGTTTATGCTAATTATCAAAAAACCTATCACGGCGGACTTTTATGGTCCAGGAGGCTTTTTAGAGCACACTGAGACGGACTTCGAGGGAGGGGCGTGGCTTTTCAAGACGGACACGGACACAAGGTGCTTCGTAGAGATGAACTTCATCAGGCTGCACCTCATGAAGAAGCCACTTCGTGTACGAAGGCAGCGTTCGGCTGTCCACATACTTTTGGCCATGTAGTGCATGAGATCAGCCTGAGCATAATAAAAACATCAAGAGTCTTATTGATCAACTTTAGATGCACATCAATGAACTGATCTCACCTCCTGCAGCATCTAATCACAAGAAAAATAAAGAAAACAACCTGTTTCAGGTCTGAGGGCTGCACACACACGTACGCACACGCACACACACACACACACACGCACTCGCACGCACACACACACGCACACACACGTACGCACACGCACACACACACACACACGCACTCGCACGCACACGCACACACGCACGCACACGCACACACACGCACGCACTACATCTACTGTCAGCCATATTACCTTCAGAGCTATCCATGTTAGCTAGCCAGAGAGAGAGAGAGAGACATGGTGAAGAGACACAGCAGGTTAGTGTCAGTGTTAGTGAAGCTGGAGGACAAACACTACAATCCCACACACACACACACACACACACACACACACACACACACACACAGACACACACACACACACCTGTTTGTACTTCCTGTAGCATCTCTGGATGACGGCGGCAGCCATGTCCTGCTGCTCCTTTAACCTCCGACCCTGCAGACAGAAACACAGATGTGAACAAACACCCTTTCTCCTGCAGGGGGCAGTGTGACATCGGGTACGGCACAGTTAACACACACGTCGTTGGCATCCTGTCTGTCCGGTCTGCAGATGATCTGTGCTGGAGGACTTAACTAAACTACATTCTGGGTTTGGCCCAAAAGGGTTTTCTTTGTCTGAAAGCCAAGAAAATGATGAGTGTGCTGCTTCCCATGATGCAAGCTACATTTTATACAAGGTGTTATTGCACTGACAGTTTTACTCAACGTTCTCTGTTACTGTTCCACCCCCTGGCTCTGATTGGCTAGCACTCATTGCTTTAGTTGGTTGGGTTGGTTAGGTTTGGGTTAGACGGCCTGGATGAGATGCAGACCACCAGCACATGTGTAACCTCCACGGGTCAGACAGTCTGTCATTGTAACTTGAATATACTGTGATTCTGTCGTCTGTTCTGTACACACGGCATCTGCTGCATGTCTGTCTGTCCAGGGACAAGGACCCCTCCTCCTGAGGGAAGCCTTTCCTACCTGGATCCAGGGTCTAAGGACAGAGAGTGTCATACACTGTGAAGACTGTAAAGTTGTGATTTTGGGCTGTAGAAATAAACTTTGACTCTACCAGAGTGTGTTTCCTGTATGTATCTGAATGTTTGTTCCTGAAAAGCACAGATGTGTAAACACTGTTTTCAATTCTAGAGCTTAACTAAAGCTCTAAAGTCTGGGACTAAACTCTGAACTAAGGGACCCAACCAAGGGAACAAACAAACCTATATGGACTTAGGACTGAGGAGAACTTCCTGCCACCACTATGTGACCGTTAGACTCAGTCAATACGATGATTTGGCTGAAGTCACTTCCTGTATTTGAAAATGAGCCGAGCGGACGAATAATGACTGCAAACCAAAGGGGACCTGGTGGAGACGGCGTGGTTACAGGTGAGTGTGCACCTTGTATCTCCTGAAGGCATTCTGGATGATCCTGGCGGCCTCATACAGCTCCCTCTGCTCTCCGTCTGTAAGCGTCAGCAGGGCGAAGTCTCTTTCCATCTTCCCATTGGCCGAAGCGTTCAAGAACTCCGCCCACGCCGCAGAGGAGGGAGGGCGGAGCCTCTGGAGGGCCAGGGCGCTGAGTGGCGAGGGGGGACACACACGCCTGCACACACACACACACTTACTGCACTGGACTACGGTGTCAGTGTGGGGCATCTTCTAGGCGGGCTTACCTGGGCGGGGAATGTGCGTGGGCATCAACTGTGTCCAGGTAAGTAGCCAGCCAGGTGTCCTGTATGGCTGGGTTGTCCCGTCTCTCTCTGAGCGGTGACTCCGCCCCCCTGGGAAAGTCTTCCTGTTTGATTCGATCCGGGGTCGCCTCAATGATTTGCTCTGCTAGTGTTGCCATGTCAACCTGTTGTGTTGGGAGGGTAGTGAGTGAAGCATCTTAAAAACGCTGTCAATAAAACCTGCCCCCTGCATGAGGCGCTGTGTTTAATGCGAGTGTACCTGCAGCACCTCCTCCTCCAGGTATTCCTCCTCCTCGCCTTCATTCTCCGCGTTCTCGCTGTAGCTCAGCAGCTGCTCCTCCAGCGTCGCCGCCATGTGTGCCCGCTGCCCTCCCGCCGTGTGCGTGTGGCCGGGGGAGGCGGGGCAGGCGGTCTCGTAGTCCATGAGGTAAAGAGGAGAGTCTCTGGAACCACCAGGGTTCAAACCTGCGGGATCCATTAGTGATCAGTGATCAGTGATCAGTGCAGGGACACAGACCAGGAAACAAACAACAGGTGCCTGTCTTACCTGTGCTCTGCCCGGCGTTTGGCTCCTCCCCCCACATAGACACAGGAGGAAGGGAGGAGAGGGGGAGGGAGGAGGGGGAGGGAGGGGAGACCGGCAGTGAGGAAGAGGATGAGGAAGGAGATGATGGGGAGGTGTCCATGGGGGCAGGGCCACTGGAGTAGGCGGAGCTCGGAGATGGTGAGGAGGGGGCGCTGGGCGAAGGGAGGCTGCTGGAGGAGCTCAGACCTGAAAGGGGGAGATGGGAGACAGCCAATCAGAATGCTAGAATCAGGTCACAGATTGGAGCTCCAATCAGCAGCAGGTGTGTGTTACCTGTGTCCGGGCTGGTGGACAGGGGAGACGGGGGCAGCTGTGGTTGCGGCGTTGCCGGTGTGTGTGTATCTGCTGGAGACGTGTGTGTGTCCCTGGGCGTCACGTGTGTGTGTGTGTGCAACTCCTCCAGCGCCGTGGCGAGGCGGGTGTGTCCTCGGGAGCGAGCAACAGCGAGTGGCAGGCGTCCCAGCGAATCGGGGATCCCCAGGGCCGAAGAGTTCCAGCCATACAGGAGCTCTGCTGCCCTCTGGTGGCCAAGCGCACATGCCCACATCTGGAACACACATGGTCATACACGCTAAACAAGACACACATGAAAACATCTGTAGGGGGTAGTTATTAAACCGCAACCACAAAGAATCCTGCTCTCTGATTGGCCCTAAGCGTTAATATCAGACATGAGTTCATCACTAACATTGTTCAGGTTTACCCACTGTCAGCTCAAGGTATATGTAACTGCAGGTAACCATAATGACAGTACTGAGACTTCAGGCTATGTTTATCTTTTTCAAGGATCCCTGAAACCCCTGAAGGACCCCTGCTGCATTCTTATGGACCATGGCAGCCTGTCAGAGGACTCTTGAAACTTTTCTGAGAACCCTGAACCTTATTTACAGAAGTAATGAAGGACCTCTGGTTCCTTGTATGGAATCCTTGAATTCCCCTCAAGGACCTCAGGAAACTTTGGAACTCCAAAAAGCTACTCACTGACATTTGAATATGCTCTCAAACCTCAGGTGCCCCCTCTTTGACTCAGTGAAGCTCTCCAAGAAATCTCTTCAAGAACCCCAAGAACATTCCAAAGCACCTCTGAGCCTCTTTAGGGAGCTCATTCACCATCTAGGGGGCCCTTGAATCCCCTTAAGGAAGCTTTGCGAGATTCTCTGGAACCTATTTGCAAACTTTCAGTTTTGGTCTCACTGATTCTTGGTGCCTCCTTTCAATATTCCAAGAACCTCTCCAAGTAACCCTGGAACAATCTGAAGAACTTTTTCAAGGATTCATGGAACCTTTTCAAGAGTCCGTAGAACATTCTCCAGTACTTCTGATAGCCTCACTAGAATGCTGGAACCTCCTCAAGAATCACTACCATCAGTGAAATGTGGAACAATTTCAAGTAGCTCTTCAACCCCCTCAAGGATTCCTATAATATTCACAGTAAATTAGACTACCCACAGCCACCAGGATCTAAACCACCTAAAGGACCTTTTAGTCTTCTTGTAGACCTATGGTACGTTGTGAATGATCATGGACACGCTGAAGGACTGAGAAAGAAAAACTTCCTTCAGGATCCTGAGAAAATATCATGGACCACGAGAGCCTCATCATGGACCTCTGGGACCCCCTCTACGATTCCAAGGGGGTGGGGATCTTGAGGAAGGGGTCCTTGAAACTTTACCGACATCAGCTCTACAAACGGCACTCTCCGACAACGTTATAATCCTGACTGCACTCAAATATCCTGGACAGTTACCTTTGTTGACTGAAGCGACACCTGGCCAATCAGAGCACTGGGATTTTAACTCTGTGTGTGTGTCTGCTTGTTTACCAGCGGGGTGCAGGAGAAGTGGTCGATGTTGAGAGGATCGACTTCCTGTTCCAAGTCCAAACTGTCACTGTTAACGCTCCTACAACAAAGACATGTCTACAGTCAAAGAGTGTGTGTACCTGTGGTGGAGCAGGTGTGGACCAGGTAAGTGTGTGAGTGTGTGTGTGTGTGTGTGTGCGTACCTCCAGTGGATCAGAGTGTGTATCAGGTGAGTGTATCCCTGTGCAGCAGCCAGGTGGAGCAGTGTCATCCCACGGTGACGGACAGAGTGATGAAGCCTCTCTCCTCCTCCCCCCCCCCAACGTCCTCCCCTCATCATC
The DNA here is from genome assembly GCF_017976325.1 of Chelmon rostratus. NCBI lineage: Eukaryota > Metazoa > Chordata > Actinopteri > Chaetodontiformes > Chaetodontidae > Chelmon > Chelmon rostratus. The sequence continues at coordinate 19,450,792 of NC_055680.1, read as the reverse complement.
CGCTCACACACTCCCACAATCCTCCTCTCAAACCACTGAGAGGACTGACAGAGACAGAGAGACACAGACAGCTCTGTAAAACACGTTGGCTACGTGACTGGTCACCTGGGCTACCAGGACTACCTTGGCCTATCCCTGCTCACTGGTTAGTCACCTGGTTTTACAGAACCCTGGCAATCTGACCTACCATAGGCAAACTGGTCTTAACTGGAGTACAAGTACAAATGTAAAGACCTGGCAAGTTACCAGGCCTGAATGAACCAACCAGACTAACCCGGACTGACTGGTGACTGGTCGGTAACTGGTCCTCACCTGACATAGCTGGAGCATGCAGAGCTAATAGGACTAACCTGGGCTAATCCTGGACTGACTGATTTAAATGAACAGAACTAGTCATGTGATATTTTGTAACGGCCATCTTCTTTATTGATTAATGATTGATTAACAGAGGAAAAAAGATAAGAAACATGCAATTTCTGGTTTAGAAATTACTTAAAACATAATCGATCAACAGAAGTATTGGTAGCTGATCAATTTTCTGACAACCGATGATCTGAGCGATTTGTTTCAGGTGAACTGTCTCTCTTCCTGTCTGTTGCACCCTCTGCCCTCCCTCCCTCCCCTCCAGCTGGCAGGACACATTACATTCATACCCCCCCCTCCAGTTTTTCCCTCTGACTGTCCCTGGTATGCACACCTCTTCAGCTCCCCCCTCCCTGCATGATCCACATGGACGAGCAAGGCTATAAATGACCAACAGCAGAGAGAGAGAGAGAGAGAGAGAGAGAGAGAGAAATGCCCAAGAGCAGAGTAGCGTCCATCATTCTCAAATAGAAGCAGTCTGGATGTGTCCAGCCAAACTGAGCCATCAGGGACGGAAGGTCTCGGTCAGACCGGTCACCAAGAAGCCCCCGGTCACTATGAATGAGATCCAGAGTTCCTCTGTAGAGATGGTGAACCTTACAGAGGGACAACCATCAGTGCAGCACTTCACCAACCAGCCAGCCGGAAGCCATTCCTCACTGCGACCCTGATTCCAACAAAGTCTGGACTCTGGACTAAAACACTGAAACGTGTTGCTGCATCCGATTCAGAGTAAACACATATTTACAAAAATGAATGAAGCTGATCAGGTCAAACAGCAAATATGTTGTCTTTGTGCTGTTTTCAGGTGAGTTTCTGTCAGAAATGATCAGCAGGTTATGTTTCACCAAGCTCAGTGTCTGTCCTCTCCACAGCACAGGACGGAGGGACGGTCCGTTACTATGGTTACAGGATGTTGGCCACAGTAACCGGAGGGCACAGGGCTGAGTGAACATTCAGTGTTCTAAGTAAAAATGCAACAACAGATGTAATGAACATTTCAAGGTGGGACCAGGTGTTTGACTCGTCTGTCTGTCAAATTCTCAGATTCAAACAAGCTTTATTGGCCGAACCTCAATGACACAATGCTGAATACTTGTGTTTTACACAAGAAACATGTATAACAAATACAAACCGTCACTACGGAGCTTGTTCCTCACAGCTAACACTGGACACATAAACAGGGCAGTTTCTGAGGATCAGGGACCTGGAGAAACCTCTCAGCCTGGCCTCCCTGCGTCCACTCAGTCTGTTTCGCGTCATGGCGGTCAGGTACCACCACGCTCTCTCTGTTCAGGGTCCGACCACGTGACTTGTGATCCAGTATCTGGTAGAATTTTGGTCTGTTCTGAGATGATCTGGTTGGCAGATCGTTTGGTGTGGGCAGACCTTCAGGACACTTGTCTTTGTTCAGCTTTAAGCACTGAAGGGCTCCCTGTCTCTGTCTACCTGCCTGTCTCTGTCTGCCTGCCTGTCTCTGTCTACCTGCCTGTCCCTGTCTACCTGTCTGTCTCTGTCTACCTGTCTGTCCCTGTCTACCTGTCTGTCTCTGTCTACCTGCCTGTCTGTCACACTGAGTCTATTTTAACTTGCAGACTCAATGTGTCAAATTTCCCATGACATCAGAGAGAGAGAGAGAGGTAGAGAGAGGTGGAGTGACTGCACAGACGTTTTAAAGGGATTTTCCACTCAGGTTAATTTGTTCTTCTTAATCTGTTGATCACATCTACAGCCACTGTCATGTGATCATCATGTGATCATCATGTGACCTGAGTGCTGACCTGCAGCGTGTCAGATGTTTGACTTCCACAGTGATCATTTCATTTACAAGTTCTGTTTGTAGTGTGTCCATCCAGCCCTCCATCCATCCATCCAGCCCTACATCCACCCATCAAGCCCTACATCCATCCATCCAGCCCTCCATCCATCCATCCATCATCCATCCATCCAGCCCTACATCCATCCATCCATCCAGCTCTACATCCATCCATCCATCCAGCTCTACATCCACCCATCAAGCCCTACATCCATCCATCCATCCAGCCCTCCATCCATCCATCCATCCATCATCCATCCATCCAGCCCTACATCCACCCATCAATCATCCATCCATCCTTACATCCATCCAGCCCTCCATCCATCCAGCTTTAGATCCATCATCCAGCCCAACATCCACTCATCCAACCTTGCATCCATCCAGCCCTCCATCCATCCAGCCCTCCATCCACCCATCCAGCCTTACATCCATCCAGCCCTCCATCCATCCAGCCCTCCATCCATCCAGCCCTCCATCCATCCATCCAGCCCTACATCCACCCATCAATCATCCATCCATCCTTACATCCATCCAGCTTTAGATCCATCATCCAGCCCAACATCCACTCATCCAACCTTGCATCCATCCAGCCCTCCATCCATCCAGCCCTCCATCCACCCATCCAGCCTTACATCCATCCAGCCCTCCATCCATCCAGCCCTCCATCCACCCATCCAGCCTTACATCCATCCAGCCCTCCATCCATCCAGCTTTAGATCCATCATCCAGCCCAACATCCACCCATCCAGCCTTGCATCCATCCAGCCATCCACCCATCCAGCCCTACATCCACCCATCCAGCCTTACATCCATCCAGCCCTACAGCCATAGATCCATCCATCCAGCCCTCCATCCATCCACCCATCCAGCCCTCCATCCACCAATCCAGCCCTACAGCCATAGATCCATCCATCCAGCCCTACATCCATCCAGCTTTAGATCCATCCATCCATCATCCATCCAGCCCTCCATCCATCCATTTGTGTTTGTGTTATTTCAGCATCCTCACCTGTTCATCCTCCTCAGGTGGTGGTGGAGGAGGGGGCGTGGCCAGCTGTTGATGATACTGATGATGAAAATGATGTTGTTGCTGCTGCTGCTGGTTGTTGTTGCTGATGTCGCGGGCGGCCATCTCTGCCATCCTGCGCTCCATCTGCTCCAGCCGCTCCAGGATGGACATCCTGAACTGATTATCTGCACAGAGAAAACACGCAGAGTGAGATATCCTCTAACTCCTGTCGCAAAGCTTCTGCAGGCTCTCGTCTTGTTAATGTTGTAGATGTCTTTATTTTTTTACTGATTGCTTTCATTAATAAGATATGAACGGCTACCAAGAACAACTCAGCAAGGTCAGTGTGTGTGTGTGTGTGTACGTGTGTACGTGTGTGTGTGTGTATGTGTGCATGTGTGTCGAAAGCTCTAACCAGGAGGCAAGTGGAAAACTCCTCTCTTAAATAACTGTTTCAAGAGAGCCTTTTTAACACCTCCACCCCCCCAACACACACACACACACACACACACACACACACACACGCTGTCTCAAATGGAAACTATCTCGACTGACTTCAATCATCTGGCCGCCTGGCACAGAGTGTGTGTGAAGGAAATAAAAGCAGACTCCCTAATATAGCCTGATACACAGTGACCCACGCACGCGCACGCACACACACACACACACACACACGCACACACACACACACCAAATGATCTATGAATCATGATCTATGAATCATTTGGTGTAGGAGATGGATGAGTCCACAGAGATTCAGTCACTTCAGACTGAACTAGAATCTGATGAAACAGCCAAACTGATCACTGATCAGTCTTCAAAGTTCTGGAGCTCCAACACATTCGACGATGAGGTTCAGAGCGGTGGAGTCTTTACACCTTCCAACCACCTCGCTCTGCTCCACACTGCAACTACTGTCTGTCCCCGAATTTCCCCGGCAGGAGATTAATACAGTATATCTTATCTTATCTTATCTTATCTTACTGGACAGACGAAAGCTTGTGTTCCCCTCAGGATGAATTGAAATAACTCCTGTGATCCTCTGATGTTCAATACTACTGATCAAACACACTGAACTCAGATGCTGAAACACCTAATCGACTGATTGATCATTGAATCTCTGGTTCCAGCGTATCAGCTGTTCTCTGCCAGTGGGTGCAGTTAACGGGCGTTCAATATTTTCTGTCACTTTAGTGACGAACGGACAATGAATGATTAATCAGGAAATGACCGGCAGACCAATTAATCATGAAAACAATCGTTAGCTGCGGGTCTAATGGTGAACATTGGAAACATTATACCTGCTAAACATTAGCATGTTAGCATTTAGCTCAGAGCACTGCTGTACCTAAGCATAGCCTCACAGAGACAGACAGACAGTTCCAGACAGACAGACAGACAGTTCCAGACAGACAGACAGACAGTTCCAGACAGACAGACAGGTACAGACAGACAGACAGACAGACAGACAGACAGACAGTCCAGTGTTTGATTCTCACAGGTATGTTTGGTACCATCACATGATGAACCTGCCTCTCGTCTCTGGTGGTTCTCTCTAGAACATCTCAGAGTTTATTAGACTGAGGTGGAAATCAGTGTCAGCCAATGACAGGACTGCGTTATACTCTGTATGATGATACACTGGAAATTGCCATCGCAGCACCAACAAACGGTCTGATGTCAGACACAAGTGTCAGCTGATCAGAGACAGAGCGAAGTGACCGACTCCCACCTGCATCACACTTCTGACAAAAACAACAAGTCTAAAGGCTGTCGGGGCCGAGCGAGACTCTGACCACCACGCTAACGCACAGCTGCGTCATAACAGGTGACTGTGTGTCGGTCAGCTGCATGAGACTGCACAGGTGTACCTCACGCAGGATGATAGCACAGTGACCAATGACCGCACAGCACACTGTAACCATCGGTCCAATCACAGCACAACACCTCACCCGCTGCTGACCGTCTCTGGACCAGTCCCCAGCACAAGACCTTTACCTGCACGTGGCTGTCACGGCTACCGAGCAGCTCTGTAACCATGACAACCACGAAAGAAACACACACACACACACACACACACACACACACACACACACACACACACACTCCGGTCCTACCGACACCATCCTGCTGCTGTGTGTCGTCCATCTTCTGTCTGTCTCTCACTGTCAGTGTGTGTGAGCACAGGTGAGGGGACTTTATGATGTCACAGGATAAGTTAACACACGCACACACTCGATCTTAAAATGTGCACACGTGCGCATGTGCGCATGCGTGCGCATGCGCGCGCACACACACACACACACACACACACTAAATTAAGTCACACGTAGCAGGCAGACAGAGTGGCTGTGTGAGGATCAACTCGTTAGAGAGAGAGAGACAGACAGGGAGGGAGAGAGAGAGACAGAGAGAGGGGAGGGGGGAGAGAGGGGGGTGGCTGTCTCACATTCTTGGCTCTGAGCCTAAAACCCCAACAGAGTCCATGAAGTCCAGGTGTGTCTGTCTGCCTGTCTGTCTGTCTGTCTCTCCCTGCCTGCCTGTCTGTCTGTCTGTCTGTCTGTCTGTCTGTCTGTCTGTCTGTCTGTCTCTCTCTCTCTCTCTGTCTGTCTGTCTGTCTGTCTCTCCCTGAGAGAGAGAGAAGCTAGTGCTCGGTCCTCCGGTACAGGCTACTGGCTGGATGTCCAAACACAGCAGCAAAGCATGGTGGGAAATCCACAGTGAGGGAGGGAGGGAGGGAGGGGGGGGGGCTGTCTCACATTCTTGGCTCTGAGCCTAAAACCCCAACAGAGTCCATGAAGCCACAGCGAGGCTGAAGCAGCGAGGAAGAAGACATGAAGGGTGAAAGAAGGAAGGGATGAAAGGAGACGAGAAGGAGCAGCAGGTGACAGAGGAAAAGGTCAGAAGGAGTTAAAGGATAACTTTGGTTTTTTACAACCTGGACCTTATTTGTAGCATTAAATACGACCATTTACTCCCCCAGACAACTTTGGTGGCATTTGGAGTCGTTTTGAAGAAATTAGCCCCAGAGGAGCGGCGCGTATATCCGTATAATGCGAGTACTCGGGGCATCCATGCTCAGCCTCTTAGCTGTGCCAAACTACAGCTAAACCAGCCGACCGCCGGCTCAGAGGGGAATAGCACCAGCTAATTTCTTCAAAACGACTCCAAATGCCACCAAAGTTGTCTGGGGGAGTAAATGGTCGTATTTAATGCTACAAATAAGGTCCAGGTTGTAAAAAACCAAAGTTATCCTTTAAAGGGGTCACATGCCGTGTGTGTCGGACGCTACAGGTGACTTACATCGTGTCAGTCCCAGCATCAGTCAGCATATCCACAGCAAAATGTCCAGTCACACAGCTCAGTGAGGACTTTATCAGTCAGAAAGGATTGCTAATCAATCATTAATGAGAAACACATCATTTCTAAGAGCCTCCTGCCTCCTTCATGATTCATTTATAATTCAGGTTTTTCTTTGTTATTTCCAGCCTAACTATGAAAACACTAACTAACACATACTGTATTAAATGTTCTACATGTCATCACCACTGCAGCTCAACAGGGAACCACAGAGACCTCATTCTGGACTGAAAAGACAAAGAATGGAAGTGGAAGACGTCCACTTATTAGTAAGACGAAAGAAAGACAGAGTATACGTCACACATGACACAACAGGCGACACAACAGGCCAAGGACATGGTCATGGACACCCTGTGTCAGTCCAAAGGGCTCTCAGCTGATCAGCAGAGATGAGCGTCCACAGACTGGTCACTGGTGTGAAGGACAGCATGAACAGCCACTGTCCCAGTCTTTACATGTCCTGGGATCTGGTGCAGTCTGACTTTGACCTGTAGTTACTACAGTTACCCCCCCCCCCCCAGCACTCTCACACAGGACAGATGGACTGGTTCAGTTACCATCCTAAGCAGGTTTAGGAGAGGAGGCAGGACAGTCCACCAAGGGACAGACGCTGCCTGATCCGTCTCTGTCACATCACTGCTGCTGCATGACTGGTTTCTATGGAAACGTCACTCTGCTTTCAATGTCTTCATTCATTCAGGTGTGTCTGTCTGTCTGCCTGTCTGCCTGTCTGTCTGTCTCTCCCTGCCTGTCTCTGTCTGTCTGTCTGTCTCTCTCTCTGTGTCTGTCTGTCTGTCTGTCTCTCTCTCTCTGTCTGTCTGTCTGTCTCTCCCTGTCTGTCTGTCTCTCTCTCTCTCTCTCTCTCTCTCTCTGTCTGTCTCTCCCTGTCTGTCTGTCTGTCTGACTGTCTGTCTCTCTCTCCCTGTCTGTCTGTCTGTCTGTCTCTCTCTCCCTGTCTGTCTCTGTCTGTCTGTCTCTCTCTCTGTCTGTCTGTCTGTCTCTCTCTCTCTCTCTCTCTCTCTCTATCTGTCTGTCTCTCTCTCTGTCTGTCTCTCCCTGTCTGTCTGTCTGTCTGTCTCTCTCTCTCTCTCTGTCTGTCTCTCCCCGTCTGTCTGTCTCTCTCTCTCTCTCTCTCTCTCTCTATCTGTCTGTCCCTCCCTGTCTGTCTGTCTGTCTCTCCCTGTCTGTCTGTCTGTCTCTCCCTGTCTGTCTGTCTCTCCCTGCCTGTCTGTCTCTCTGGTTCAAACAGCCTCAGTCAGATTCAGAAATAGCAGCGGGTCCTGACGACTGTGTATCTGCAGGTGATGACAGTGGAAAACAGCTCACCACATCAATCACTGAGAGAGAGACAGCAGAGGGCAGACAGCCAACACACACACACACACACAAAACTGACACTGAGCTGTCATAAGCCCATCCAATGAAATGACCGGATGGCCTACCTGCCTGTACGTACCTGGTGAGGCAGACATACTGCTAAAGCTGTGGCGAGCTAGCTGCACGGCAGAGAGTCAGCCAAACTGTCAGAACAACCATGCTAGCTCAACAGCTGTGAGTGCTAACAGCAGCTAACACAGTACACCTCCTGATCCACAGACTCTGGATCAGCAGCTAACCTCCTGATCCACAGACTCTGGATCAGCAGCTAACCTCCTGATCCACAGACTCTGGATCAGCAGCTAACACAGTACACCTCCTGATCCACAGACTCTGGATCAGCAGCTAACCTCCTGATCCACAGACTCTGGATCAGCAGCTAACACAGTACACACCGCCTGATCCACAGACTCTGGATCAGCAGCTAACACAGTACACACCGCCTGATCCACAGACTCTGGATCAGCAGCTAACACAGTACACACCGCCTGATCCACAGACTCTGGATCAGCAGCTAACACAGCCTGGTGTGTGTCTTTCACGGTGAGGTTTCGCCTGGTTTGGTTTTATTGGTCGGACAGCGAGCAGTGTGAGATGTGGAGGAGTTGTATCTGACCGTCCAATGAGAGCCAGTCGAGCTGGGAGCTGGGCAGAGAGCTGGCGTTCCTCGCTCGGTACTCGAACAAAACTGAAGAGGAAACCGAACCTCCGGACTCCAGAACTTGCAGACACACCAGGCCGGCCTCGTGGGCTGAAAGAGGGAAGACAAAACCCGTCGGTCCCTTTTTAAATCAATACTGAGTGTGTGCTGTGTGATCACCTCCAAACAGAGCGACCGCGGCCAGGCACAGACCGACTTCTACTGACAGAGGAGCACCTGTCTCCTGGCTGATCACATGACTGATGAACAGCCAATAACAGACAAGGATTTTCTCTTTCTCTTCTCTAAAACAGTTGTACGTTTTCTTCTTCCCTTAAAAGACAGAGAGGTTTATTTCTGACGTCCTGCTCCATTCTGAAGCTGATCAATAACTTCATCAGTGTGTGTGTGTGTGTGTGTGTGTGTGTGTGTGTGTGTGTACCAGGACAGTAGCAGCGCAGCACTCCGGGTTGGATCAGTGATGCAGGGACGGTGCTCTGGTCAAAAACACACGAGTATCGACCCGACAGCTCGCTCCACGGTCCTGTTATCAATACCTTAACCCCTCCCTGGAAACACACACAGACCGCCGGATTAAATACAGATCAGCTGGATCAGCTGACGTGTGGAGGTTATCAAAGCTGATCAAAATGTTTGACTGACAGGGATCAAACAGCTCCTGAGTGACTGTACTGCAACATGTGACCATTTTAAAACAGAGACACATTTACAGTCCTCAGATCAGGATTCATACCGACACCAGTGACGAAGCCTTAGTTTAATTAAGACTGGCGATGAGGGACGCCTCAGACTGTGGTGACCCCTGGTGGACAAACAGATGAACACCTCATGCATTCAGCGGCTCAAACACAGGCCAGGATGATAAAAGTCCTCGCCCTCTGATGACAGCGTGGAAGAAGTACTGCAGTAAAAGCAACACTACCACAGAGTAGAAGTACTCTGTTACAAGTAACAGTCCAGCAGAAGGCCTGATTCAGAGCGCTGGACATCACTGACTGATTCCTGATGCTTTCATGTGTGCGTCGTGTTAATGTTGCAGCTGGTGAAGGTAGTGATAAAATGGAAATACGTGTGTTTGAGTAAATGTACTCAGTTACTCAGTGTGGCGTCATCACGCTGCTGAGCTCAGACACAGACAGAGCAGCTGATGGCTGCTGATTGGTTACCTCGGGGTAGGACCACTCTGGGGAGAAGTCTGTGATGGAGGCGAGGCGGGTCGAGGAGGAGGAGGGCAGCGGATGAGGAAAGGGGAGGAAGGAGGAGGAGGGTGAGGGCTGGGGGGGCACCATGTAGCGGACCCCCGCCGGGAACACGGCAGTGTTTGGCGTGGCGGCGGAGGCTGTGTGATTGGTCTCCTCCGTGATGAGGTCAGAGATGAGGTCAGGAAACTGGCTGTCAAAGGAGATGTCGAGCTCCTCCCCTCCACGCGCGCAGGGCTCCGCCTCCTCCTCCAGGTGTGTATCCATGCAGGTGTCCTCTGAGTTGTGGCCCTGTCTACTCTCCTCCTTCACCTGGACTGGGGGCGCTGCCAGGTGAGTGGTATCCATGGCGACAGCCACAGGGGTGGAGTTAGTGTCAGCGCTCGTCAGGGTGACAGATGCCATGCTAGCTTTAGCATTGGCAAACACTGGCTGACCCTGCTGCAGCACCAGGGGCTGATGGGACATCTGAGCAAGGGGCGGAGCTCCAAGTCCAGACAGGCATTTGAAGGGCTGTCCCAAGACCAATGGCTGCTGCACGTCTGCCTGTCGCCTCGTCTGATTGGCTGGCTGGGCGGGTGTGCTTGACGAGTCCTGGCAAACCGCGAGCAGCGAAGCGGCGCTGCTTTCTGTCTGTTGCCGTGGAGACGAGCTGGAGGAGTCGTGGCTTGTCTGAATGACAAAGAAAGAAAAAAGGAGTGACAACAAAGAAGAAGAGGAGGGTACTGATTGATCAGCTGGTTATTGTCTCAGTTCATCGTTTTGATTATTGATTAATCTTGATTTATCGATGGCTCACCTGCAGCAGAGCCAGCTTGGTGGGAGGAGCGCTGCCTTCATCATCATCATCCTCATCATCATCATCACCTCTCCTGTCCTTCACCTCCTCCTCATCTCCCGCCACCACTGCCTCCTCAACCGCCCTCCCTCCCACCTCCCTCCCCTGCCCCAGAGCTCCTAGCTCCAGGCAGAGGGGGAGGAGGGGCGGGGCCACAGATGAGGAGGGAGACAGGGAGAGGGAGGGGGGGAGGGAGGATGAGTGCGGGGAGGATGAAGAGGAGGAGGAGAGGGGGAGGGCAGAGTCTCGCCTGTCTGCCTCAGAGGAGGAGGAGGACAGCGAGGAGGGAGGAGAGACAGAGGACGGAGGGGTGGAGGTGGGGGAGAGGGAGAGAGCCAGGGATGGGGGAGAGAGCGGAGAGGAGGAGCAGAGGACAGGAGAGGGGGTGGAGGAGGAGGGAGGAGGTGGGCCACCGTACGTCTGACCCTGTTTGGGGGAGTTGAGAAAGGAGTCGGGGTCAAAAGCTGGAGGGAGGGATGAGGGAGGTGGGGGTGGAGAGGGGGAGGAAGGGGCAGAGGGAGGGGAGGCAGCAGCAGGAGGAGGAGGGGAACAAAGGGAGGAGGAGGTGTTGGAGGAGGAAGGGGTGAGGAGCAGACCTCCGATGACGGGGGAGGGGAGGAGGGTGAGGGAGAGGGTGGCCACCCCTGGTGCCTGGACAGGAGGAGGAGGAGGAGGGAGCGAGGGGGGGGCAGGTGAGGAGGAGGACGGAGGCGAGGGGGAGGTGGGCTTTCTGGTGGGAGGGGGGAGGCCAGGGGAGAGCAGCAATTGGCCGGAGCGGGTGAGTGACAGGCTCCTCCCTGGCCCCGCCTCCTCTGCTCTGGCCCCGGCTCCACCTCTCCCTCCTGTGATGGCGGTGGTTGTTGCCATGACGATCACAGCGTTCTGGGGCAGCGCCACTGTCGCCAGGTTGCCGCCGCGGTCGTAAAAGCCGCTGCCTTGGTTACCCACGGTGACGGCCGCTGTGTGAGGCTGAGGGGGAGACGAGGCCGAGCTACAAAACGAAACACAAAATAAGTTATTCCTCCGGGCTCCTACGCGTGGCGCCGACAGCAGACGGAGGCTTCACGTGTGGGAGACTTACGTGGACGTGGGGCAGGGGGAGGAGACGGGGCTGCTCTGAGCCTGGAGGTGCGGCAGTTTGGCGTCTCCTCTGCCCGCCTCCCCCGCCTCAGAGGAGAGCGAGGAGGGGGAGGGTCTGCAGGAGGACGGAGGCAGTTTGGGGGAGATGATGCGATGCTTGGTGCTGTTACAGCGGTGGGGAATGTTCACCCCTGAAGAGACTACAGGGACACACAGGACCAGTGAGAGTGACGTCAGAGTGATGTCAGAGTGACGTCAGAGCGATGATGACGTCAGAGTGACATCAAAGTGATGTCAGAGTGACGATGATGTCAGAGTGATGTCAGAGTGATGTCAGAGTGACGATGATGTCAGAGTGATGTCAGAGTGATGTCAGAGTGACGATGATGTCAAAGTGATGTCAGAGCGACGATGAGGTCAGAGTGAGGCCTTACCCTGTGAGGTGTTACAGAGGCAGGCGTGTGTGCGTGGCTGTGGTTTGGTTCTCTGTCGGTCCAGAATGTGTTGAACCAGCTCCTCAATACTGAAATCCCCTGAACCCACCAAACACTTCATACTGTGAACTGAGAAAATACTACATGTCAGTACTACAGAGTACACAGATACTACGCGTTACCACTAAAGGTAGTAAAATGCAGTAAAAGTATTTGTTTTGATTCTTACACATGGGCTTCAGCTGGTTCAGCAGGTCGTCTCGGCTCCACCTCACACTGTCATGGCGGTCGGCCACTGCACACAGCAGCGGACTGCATTTCCCAGAATCCTCCAGGGACGGCACGTTCAGGTAGTGGACCAGCACGATGTCTGGGTTCTGTCACACACACACACATGCGCACACACACACACAGACAAACACACACACACACACACACACACACACACACACACAGATTACTGACTGATTCTCACTTTATCTCTGTATGTGTGTGTGCGTGTGTCTGTGTGTGTGTGTCTCTGTGTGTGTGTGTCTCTGTGTGTGTGTGTGTGCGTGTGTCTCTGTGCGCGTGTGTGTGTGTGTGTGTGTGTGTGCGTGTGTCTCTGTGTGTGTGTGTGTGTGTGTGTGTGCGTGTGTCTCTGTGTGTGTGTGTGTGTGTGTGTGTGCGTGTGTCTCTGTGTGTGTGTGTGTGTGTGTGTGTGTGTGTGTGCGTGTGTCTCTGTGTGTGTGTGTGTGTGTGTGTGTGTGTGTGTGCGTGTGTGTGTGTGTGTGTGTGTGTGTGTGTGTGTGTGTGGACCTGCAGCAGCCAGTAGCATCGTCGGTGGAATGTCGGCACGATGGAGGAATGGACGTAGCAGCCGTAGAGGCACTGAAAGCAGAGAGGATAGTTAGATGGATAACGAGCTCACTTCTTAAAGGTGTAATAAGTTAACACGTGAACACTGTAGGTCTATTTTTTAACGTTTTGTTGACGATGCTGGACGATGCTGGACGATGCTGGGACTGTAATAGCGTGAGACTGTAATAAAAGAATCAACTGGAACAGGCTGCATTTTCTTTTCAGTCGGTTTGCAATTAAAATATTCTGAGTAGCTAAAAGACTGAACGTTTAGCAGAGGGGGTTGTGGAGCGTCATGAAGCCACAGTAACGTGACGTTGTTCCCGCTGTTCTGAATGCTGACGCTGCGTGCGTCCTGCAGGGGGAGCAGTTCGGTGTCGAGCAGTGCGCCGCTGACCTCCGTGCCCTGGACCTTCAGCTTCATGTGGTCCTCTCTTGTCGTTTTTCCATCCTTCCTTTTCTTCCAGCAGTATCCATCCTTCCTGTACTTCACCTTCTTCCGGTTGTACAGGATGATACTGCCGTTCTTCGGCCTGAAAGAGAGACGACCAGCAGAGGTGAGCGGGCGAGTGCGGGGAAGTCGTTCGCCTTAAACCCCTCAGCTTCGTCTGGCAGGCTGGTCCAGAGGCTGTGGTGTGAGTCAGTGTGTGTACCTGGTTTTCAGTGTGCAGGAGAGCCACTCATCATGTCTGTCAAATGAAATCAGGTAGGAAGCAATCTCCTGAAGTAACACAGAGGCAGAGCGAGAGTTTTAATCATTCATTTTAGAACTAGAGCTCAATGAAACACCTGATCATTCTGGTTGTGACTGTTCGTCACAGCGTGGACATGAGCTGCGAGCACTGTGTTTCCTTCCCAGTTTGATTTTTATCGGCCTGAAGACGTAAAACGATTCACTGTTTTTAGAGATAACAGGCAGAAAAAGTACCGACATGTGTGCAGCATTAATCCAGACTACTGGACAACAGACAACTGGGTCTGGTTTCAAGCTCAACAGTGTTTTACCTCGTTAGTGTTCCACCTCAGCCGCTCGTTAGGCAGACCGGACAAACGAGGGAGACACTCCAACAGCTTGTTAGGCAGAAAGACTTTCCTCGGTCCTTTATTCTCTGCACACAGAAACACAGACGGTTAGCATCAAACTGCAGTTCCTCGAATGGCCACTTGAGGCTGGCTCCAAACCGGAGTCAGTCCCCACATACCGCCATATTTAAATGCTAAGCTTAAAGGAGAAATAAACGTGTTCACAGCCTCATACAAACTACAGTTTCAGTCTCTGTAGCTGATTTCTTCATCCATGATGACGGTGTGAGGGTGAATTTTGATATAACGCACTCCGTTAAATGACATGTAATCATGGCTGTGGCCGCTTTGAGCGACAGCCGGTTTCGTTCAGCCTCGGCTCCGCCCACACTCTCTGTCATAGGTCAATCTACAGAACTATATTCCATCAGCTGGCGTGCTCACTGAACTTGTTCCACGGCTGAAATTCCACTTTCGTTCCTCTTCTACGTGCTACAGATTTGTATTAAATCATACCTGATCTGTAATTTCATGTAAGAAACAATAAACTGTTGGTTTATAAAGAGTCAGACCGCCGGAGGTCACACAAAAACGGAAAGCGATAAAAGTGATGATAGCTGAAAAGAAACACACATGAAGGACAGCATTTCAAACATCTCATGATCATTAATATTCAAGTATTAACGTGATATTTTTAGTACAGTGAAAAATGTTACATCTATATTTCATAGTGTTGCTAGGAGACGACAACATCCAGTCAGCAGTGACACAACAGCAAGAACGTCGACTGAAGATCATCAAGAGAAAAACATGTTGGAAATCCCTTCACATCATGGTGATGCAAATGATGACATCACCTCTGGTAGGTGATTACCACGGCAACAGAGCAGGTGTGATGTCAGACTGACCTGTCTCCGTGGAAACCATTTCCTTGTTGCTCATGGCTACGATTCCATGCAGGACGAGTCTCACAGCTGCACCATGCACTGCCCTGCTGCAACACACACACACACACACACACACACACACACACACACACACACACACACACACACACACACACAGTATGTAAATCTTGTGTAGGACTGGGTTCCAGTCCATTGTTAAAAACAACAACTGCAGGATGAGTTCAAAGTCGATGATGACGCCTGTTAATAATTATGATGTGATGTTGACGATTGTTATTTCTTACAGAGTCAATCAGCTCTAATTTAGTGCAAGTGAGAAATGTCCGCTGCACATAAGCAGCCTCTGAGCGATGATGGTTTGATCAACGCGGTCATGTGATGCCGTCACATGAACGTCTTGGCTGAGTGGTCTGCTGGTGACGGCATGCTTAATACTTCATAGTGTGCAGAAGGCAGGACGTCAATTTGTGATTATGAACACAGCAAAGGTCTGGACAGGACACCAGCAGCTCAGTGTCACAGAGACACAGACAGACAGAGAGACGGACAGACACAGACAAAGACAGACAGACAGAGAGATGGACAGACAGATAGAGACAGACAGAGACAGACAGATAGAGAGACACACACGCACAGACAGGCAGACACACTCCTTCAATAGCTCCCTGTTGCCTAGCAACAGCTGAATTACACCCACTGTGAATGGAGTGTGTTCATAACTGACTCCGTACATCAGCTTGTGATCGTGTGTATGTTTAGTTACATAACATTACGACTTATACGTTCAGCCGCACAGCTAATAATTAACATCAATGATAGTATTAAACACACACACACACACACACACACACACACACTGTGTACCGGGTTAACAAATGACTGTAATTGTCCCTCTCCCTCACACACATATAGAAACATGACACACACACACACACAAACCCCCAAACACACTTCTCATCCGGAGGCCGGGCTCAGACCACGGACTCGCCTGACTGCTGTAGGGGCCTCCTGGAGCGTCTCTAACACATGCAGGAGCTCTGCTGCTCCCGGCCCCGTTAGCCGGCTAACTTTTAGCTAACGTTAAGACGCTTCTCAATATCCCATCATTAAAAAAGTTTTACGACGGGACAACACGTTTTAACGCATCGATGGCTTCAAATACACACTCACCCCTTCAGTCCAAACTAAATTAATGAGAAACATGAATTCCATCGTTAATAAACAACACTAATGTTTGCTTGTTTAGCTGCACAGCTAGCTAGCTAGCTAGCTAGGCTAACGGCAGCTACACAGGCAGCTATCAGCAGTGATTAAACACCTCCGAAAGCCGAGCTGCAGGGCTTTACCTCCGGGTTAAACGTGTCAACCCCGGCCGGTGTACCAGCACTAATCTGTGAACATATCATGTCAAATAGAAACGATTTCAATAACACCAATCAGGAAGGAACAGGAGGTGTTTCAGTTTCTTTAAGCTTTACCTTCCGCCTTCAGCACGGCAGCCATCTTCTTTTTCTGACGTCACTGCGTCGCTACGTGGGAGGCACAGTGGGCGTCCGATGATTTATTGTTTCATTACTGACAAATATTAGTTATTGATATTATAATAGGTTATTACTGTTCACAGTGTTGATGTTGTGTGAGATCAGCGGTCAGGTGATCGTACCTGGTGGCAGACGTACCTGCAGAATGACAGTGAGGCTTTCAGGGACTTGCTTGTGACACCTCCCCTGTGGTCCTTCAGGACTCTGGTGGTGGTGGGTCTTCTTTGAGTTCATCTTGTGCGGTGCATGGGGACACACACCTTAAACAGTGTATTCCACTGATGTACAGGTGGAGGTGGCACGCCAAACACTCCTCATCAGCCTCTTCCATAAAAGCATCATTTCATCTGCTCTGTGATGACCTGTCCCCTCCCGCTGTGGAGACACACCACTGTCCCTGTGTCTTCATGCTGTGTAAATGTAATCCTGCTCAATCACATCCTGTTGTTTGAGGGCTGCAGCACACTGATGACTTGTATCATGTGACCTGACAGAGGACATTCAGCCTGATGTTTGCATGAGTTCACACACATGTAAAATGTGAAGGTTCCTGATTTGAGGACAACTTCCTTACAAATGAAGACAGGCATGAACGAAGCACACGGACACCAGAGCGTTTAGAGAAAATATCTGTGGTTTATTTTGTATAAAAGCGGAGCAGGTCGTCCAGCAGGGGGCTCGCGGAGCTCTTCGCCTCTCAGACTACTTCAACTTTCCAAAAACTAAACCAACGGCAGCGGCGTCCCGTCTCCCCACACCGACACCAGTCGAGCGGAAACGTGGGACGAAGCCGCAGTTTGACTGAAGCCACGAGCCGCTGTCGTCTGAGGCCGCCAGTCCGCTCCTTTCCATCAGAACAAGAGCTTTCAAAGCGCTTCTGTCGGCCTCAGAGGAAACAGCTGGCGAGACGCTGCGTTCCTCTCGTCCCTCTGCGCATTGAGAAGGTTTTAGATCCTTCAGCCGCCGCAGACATGTTTCTGATTCATTCATGGCGCTGTGCAGCTGCCGTCGCCGCCGTTCTGGATCCTCCGGAGTCAAACCTCACGACGCAGCCGACAGAAGTCAGACTGACTGCTTTGAATTTGACTTTGAATAAACCTAAAGGAGAGGAAGCACAGCGGCGGCTCAGCGCGCGGGCTTTAAAGGTGAGACGCTAACTGACGTGTCGACGGCGAGGAAGCCGATCGAAGCTGCGAGCCGCTGGACGACGACGGAGACGCCGTCAGATCGACGGAGAAACGGGACGAGACTAAGACATCGGCTTCAGTGAAACATCAGCGAGGCCCACAGAAACAGCAGCTGGACGACTGCGTGACAGGAAGGAGAGGTAAGACTTCATCGACAGCAATCAATAACCAATATCTGATCAGCTTCATCAACAAGGAAGGAAGTAAAAAAAACAGGTTGAGCTACAGAGAGAAGAAAAACCAGCTCCACAGGAACAAGAGAGTGTGTGTGTGTGTGTGTGTGTGTGTGTGCGTGTGCGTGCGGCGGGGTCGACATGGCTCCACCCCCTCCCATTTGACAGGCTTGGCTCCAGGGTCAAAGGTCATCACATGCCCTGCCTGATGCTCTGGATGATCTGGAAGATGGCTGAAAGAAACACACACACGAGAAGTGATTATTGATCAGAGCGGCCACGAGAAACGACAGAGACACACAGCAGACACACTTCTGGTCCTGGTCCTGGTCTCGGCCGTGTCTAATGTGTGACGAGTTGGTCTGCACGTGCTCAGACGATCGTCGTCACATCAAACCAGATCGATCTCGTTCACACACACAGATTAGAGGCGGGGGGGCAGACTCTAGGAGACGGCGTCTTCAAACAAACACACATGCTGACACTGGCTGTGTCAGCACGCAGGGACCCTGTCAGGAAGCGGTCTCGGTCTAGTCTCAAACTCAGCTGCAGTGTTTGTGGTGCGCTCTGACAGAGAAACCAGAGACTGAACAGAGGTCTGATCTGGACTCAGTACGCGGCCTCGCTGATCTCTGGACAGACACGTCTGACCAATGAGAGCAGAGAACACTCTCCAGACCCGTTTGGCCAGAGGTCGTGAGCCGGAGCACACCTGAGCCCCGCCCTCACCTGCAGCTCATGATCAGATCTGAATGTTTACATCTACCGAGCACAGGACACTGCCGAGGAGATCAGCCGGACGCACGAAGAGGTGGAACCATCCAACCATCGCTCCTTCTTTTAGTCACAGCGTCAGCGTGGTCGTTCACACCCCGCCTCTATTAAGCTCTGTCAGTTCTTTGTTACAGCTCACATCTACATGTGACACTCACCTGATCCACAAACCACGAATACGAACAGAGCGAGCAGCCACGGGCCCACCGGAGACTTCTCCTCGTTGACTGGCCGCTGAAACACACACACACACACACACACACACACACACACACACAATTATCAATTACACGATTAGGTCTGCAGGTGCAACAATTAGCCCTGACAATTAGCTACATTATATGTTTCTATTTATCAGCCGGTGCATCAGCTCAGGACTGAGCATTCTGGGTAAATAAAGACAAACACAGCCGACAGACGTCTTCCTCCTGCACAGACTGAACGCACCTGTACAGGTGGAAAGTCACACCTGAAGTAAAGGTTTGTAACACTACAGCAGTGACAGTAAACCCGATCAACCCTGCAGGCGACCACGCACCCGTCAGTCTGTGTGACGACACGTTCGCGCCCTCGGCTCGTTAGTCAACAGTCTGTGTGAGCAGGACTAAAATGCATCATTTTGACCCGATCCCGACCAAATGAAGCGAACTCCAGGTGAGAAAACATCCTCCACACAGGTGTGACGCTCTGCTGCTGGTCATCAGCAGCATGACGGCGGCGGTTCACTGCGACTCCTCCAGCAGGACACATTTCAAGTGAGACATATGAGGAACTAAATCACATCTGAGGCAAACACGAGACATCAAGTCTGATCTCACATAGTTTCATTCAGAATTCTGGGAAACGAAGTATAAATCCTCCCTTCACCATTAAAATCATGAAATACAGTCAAAGACTTCTTATAACACTGATGAAGTCTTACACTGTTTCCCTAAATGTGTCTTTATGGTAATTTGGCGGGCGGCCTCTTATAAGCAGAGTCCTGTCAGAGGTCTCTGTGGTCACACATCACATCCCAGCACCATGTGGAGCAGCGGATCACTGCCTCCACTGACAAACGACCCGGTTGACGGCCTCCTGAAAGTCGTCCTGCTTTCATTCAAAGACACAAATGTTTGGGATCTGACTGGAAACGTCGCACGAGGCGCCTCCGCCCACCGCAGTGTTTACATGGTTCAGGAGGTACGAAGGCGGTTTGGAAAAGCACAAATGTTCCCAAACAGGCCGGGACGAGCACACTGTGAGTGAGGCCGAACTGAAGGCTGTCTGTCTGTCTGCGGAGCAGAGGTCTTCATTTACACATGTACGGTGTGGAGCTCTGTGGACGCGCACGATCACATGAATGTCGCAGATTTCTTTACGGAGTCTGGCTCTTTGTCATTTACTATCGTGTGTTAGCCTGTCAGTGGACGCCACCGGCCACCATCTGACTGTCTGCCGCTCGCATGTGATCGATAATAATCATAAAACACCTCAAAAATGAGAGGCTATGTTGAGAAAACACGGATCCCTTGTGTTGTTCCTAATGCTAAGGCTAACGTTAGCTCTGTCACCGCAGGGCTGGCTGTGATGTTGTGGTTTCCATCACTTATTCGCATCTGAACCAAAAACCTGAATTATAGCAGCGATGTTATCCATTTAAAACAGTCCGTGTATATTTATATCGGACCAGCTGCAGCTGTGCGGTGGTGCCACAAGCAGTAACAGCGTTAGCTGTTTAGCCGTTAGCCTGGCTGTCAGTACCGAGGTTTTCTGGACGTGTCCCCGCTGTGTGATGGTTTTGCTGTGCCGCTCGTTCGCCACTTTCATACGCTGCACCGCCGACATGTTTCAGGTTTAACGGCCGGTCTGGACCAGGAGGACGGACAACCGGGAACAACCGCTGGAGAAGACGATGGAGGCGCGCCGGTACCGGTGAAAACGTCCCGCTGGAGGTGGACAATCTCTGCCGGGTTTGTTTCCGTGTTCTCCCGACGGTAATGCTGTGAGGTAGCTGCTAGCCGAACGAGCTAACCCTGAAGCGACTGACCACGTCACGTGACAGGGGATAGTTTCAAAACGTCTCGCTGCTGTCCCCTAGTGGCGGGAAGGACAGTTGTCTTCGTGGCGGAAGTAGAAGCAGGAACGTTTGAATTCAGCACAGTGTGGAAATCAGAAGACATCCGGGTATTTTAAGGACTAAAGTTCTGCTGAACGTATTATGGGAAAAGTCCAAGCTGTGATAAATCCTGAGCGTCCCACTCTTACGTCTTCTTTGGTTTGTCTACACATCAGACAACTGGAGCCGAGTCTAAACCAGGATCAAGAGTGAACATCACAGTCAGACCCAGTCCTGCAGCCACGCAGTGCTGAATGTATGTGTGCTGTCTCTGTGGACCTTCGTGTCTCCTGTCTGTCCAGCGTCTCAGCCACAGTTCGCTCGGGGGTGTGGACTGTTCTGTCTCCTGTTTAACCTCAACACCTGCACAGGTGAGTGTCGTCACGGTCATCCTCAGGGATTATCTCTGGAGACTGATGATTCGTCACTTCATGCTCCTTCATTACTTTACCTGCTTGCTCTGCTCTGTCCCACCCTTTTGACATTTTCTTCTCTTGTATTGGACGAAGGTGATGAAGTTCCTCTGACGCTCTGTAGCACCTCTCCTTCACATTTTTATGTGTGTAAACAAACGAAAATCAGAAAATCAGGTTTGCACCAACAGGTTTTCTATTTGTGTGACATCCTGTTTAGCTGTAATATTTGGCCTCGCAGTGACACGACAGTGCTGTGACGGTGGCGGCGAAGCCCGACCTTTGTATTCAGGTTTCTGTAAGAGATCACAGACGCCACTTTCAAATCTGAAACATCAAAATATGGATTAACAAGAAAATAAAGCAACATGAGCCACAACAGAGCTTCTCTTTATTTATTTTATTGCATCCTGCAGATAGACTGCAGTTGGTCCAAGCACACACACACACACACACACACACAGTGTCCTGATGGCTGTGTTGTAGCCAGGGGTCAGAGGTCAGAGGTCATTAGTAGGATTGCAGAGGAAGTGGGAGGGAGCCTCCGTTTCCTCTGACGTCTACCTGTGTCTACCTCACTATAACAGGTGTACGTTTCATTTAGATTAGTCCTTCATTAGTAAACTTCCAACATGGAGTCTGACTGATGGACGGACGTGTCCCTGAAGGTCAGAGGTCATGCACGGTCAGCTCAGGGTCACCAGCTGTGACGTCACACAGTTCAAAAAAGTCATCAAAACGCAGGTGGGGTCATCATCCCAGAGGACCTACAGTCTGGAGGAAACGTGTAGGGAGGCTGTTACCATGGTAATACACGCCGCGTCTCTAACAGCCCAGCCCACTGATGGAGCCGATTCGGTCCATCTTCATCCCGAAGCATCCTCTTCCTCCAACCATCGACTTCCTGCTCCGCCTCCTCATCTTGGACTGTCGCTGGAGGAAGTCGAGGAAGAATCGCGGGACCGCCTCCTGTCTGCCGGCCAATCCCTTGGCAGCACCACGACTCGTAGCCAATCCCCTGGAGGGGGATGAAGAGGAGGGGTCGGCCGAGCCCTCTGTGATGTCATCATAGGTGGGCGGGGCCAAGATGAGAGAAGCGAGACGAGAGCCAAACAGAGAGTGTAAGACCTGCAGGAACAGAGTACGACTGCATTAGCTTACACTGTGTACTGCATTAGTCTACACTGTGTACTGCATTAGTCTACACTGCGTACTGCATTAGTCTACACTGTGTACTGCATTAGTACACACTGCGTACTGCATTAGTACACACTGCATACTGCATTAGCTTACACTGTGTACTGCATTAGTACACACTGCGTACTGCATTAGTACACACTGCGTACTGCATTAGCTTACACTGTGTACTGCATTAGTACACACTGTGTACTGCATTAGTACACACTGCGTACTGCATTAGCTTACACTGTGTACTGCATTAGTACACACTGTGTACTGCATTAGTCTACACTGCATTAGTCTACACTGTGTACTGCATTAGTCTACACTGCGTACTGCATTAGTCTACACTGCGTACTGCATTAGTACACACTGCGTACTGCATTAGTACACACTGTGTACTGCATTAGTCTACACTGTGTACTGCATTAGTACACACTGCGTACTGCATTAGTCTACACTGTGTACTGCATTAGTACACACTGCGTACTGCATTAGTACACACTGTGTACTGCATTAGTCTACACTGCATTAGTCTACACTGCGTACTGCATTAGTACACACTGCGTACTGCATTAGTACACACTGTGTACTGCATTAGTCTACACTGCATTAGTCTACACTGCGTACTGCATTAGTCTACACTGCGTACTGCATTAGTACACACTGCGTACTGCATTAGTACACACTGTGTACTGCATTAGTAGTCCAAACACTGAGCTAAGCACAGCTAAATGTGGCGTTATGATGGAAGTAAATCAAAACAGGAACAAAAAGAAGATGAGTTTCAGATGAGGATGATGAAGAAAAGGAGGAAAGATGACAAAGGAGGTAGTGGAAGACGATGATGATGACCAAGAAAAATAAGGAGGATCAGGGTGAGCTCTGATGAAGATGAAGGTGCTGAAGATGAAGGCGATGATGTTGAAGCCGAGCAAAGACAATGATGGTGATTGTCACGACAACAGTGATGATGATGATGAAGATTAAGGTCTCCCCAGACCTGCGCGTCGTCTCGTTCAGGTGAAGGTCTCGACTCCACGGCGACGGTGAGGAAGAGGAGGAGGAGAGGAACGAAAGAGGAGGAGGAAGATGAAGCAGCCATCTATGATTGGAGGAAAAAAATCAGAAATAAAAGGACAATGAACATTTGATTGAAGAATTAACACATAACCATGGCAACAGGTGATGGTGAGTTCTGATTGGCTGGATGGTGTAGCCTCCTGTGCTGCTGATTCAGATGTTACTCCCTGAGTATAACACATTCAGTTGGATGGTTAACTCTTGAGGTAGCTCAGTGGCTGTTCTGGAGCTTTCGAGCGACATGATGCTGACCCCAGCCCGGCACACGTGGACGAAGCATCACCATTACTATTCCTGTTCTGTAGGACGCTCGTCCACAGGTGAAGACTGATCTGCACTGCTGCCAATCACATGCGTGGTGATGACATCACACATTAGGGAACCAATGGATTGAGACCGCCACCAGCTTTCCTTCTGAAGGTGGTCGCAGACGGCGCTTTAAACATGTAAACACACTTTAATCTAAAGCGCCAGCTCAGCAGTTCGCACTGCGCCCCCTCAGACTCTGTTAGACGAGCTGATGGAGCAGGTGGAGGTGACGCCTGTGTGATCACATGGTGTCGCAGGAGGACGGCAGCAGGCGAAGGTCAACACAATCTGAGCTCTGTGTGGCTGCAGGGGTGGACAGTAACTAATACTTTATCTGAGTACTGATACACACACACACACAAACACACACACACACACACACACACACACACTCACAAACACACACACACACACATGCACACACACACACACACACAC
Organism: Chelmon rostratus; assembly: GCF_017976325.1. Classification (NCBI taxonomy): domain Eukaryota; kingdom Metazoa; phylum Chordata; class Actinopteri; order Chaetodontiformes; family Chaetodontidae; genus Chelmon; species Chelmon rostratus. The sequence goes on along the minus strand of NC_055680.1, from coordinate 19,426,689 downwards.
ACACTCACAGTAGATTCTGTAAAAGACTTGGAAGAACAAAACAACAATGTGTTGACATTAAAAAGAAAAAGTACTCTTCAATCTTGAAGTATTTGTAAAAGCAAGTACTCCAGTACTTTAACTCCAGTAACAATTTGACCAAACAACTGTCACTTTGCAGTATTGCAGTAATATTTCACCAGAAGTATCTATACTTCGACTCAGCACTGTGCTAAGGACTGTAGGAACGAGTACACAAACAACTACGTTATGGAGTTGTGTGTTGGTAAAACCAGTATGACCAGTATGACCAGTTCCCTGGCTGCAGACTCAGACTTGGTCACAGCAGAGGTCGGACAGCAGTGTGAGCAGCTCAATGTGATGTTAAACATCTAAAAAGCTGAAGAAATGATCTCTGATCCCAGATCTGTGGATCACAGCCCAGGTTAACCAATGGGCAGCGAGCTGAGCAGGTAACAGCACTCAGGTATTCATTTCCACTCTCAGGTACAACGTGCTCATCGATTGGAGGATCACTGCTCATGAGCCGGTCAGGTTTCTGGATGTGGTCTGATCACTGTCCCCGAAACCCAGACCAGCTCAGAACCGGATCAAAGGCCGCACCAATGACCAGCATGCTGAGCTCAGAGAGGAGGAGCCTTTCTACACCTGCTCAGGTGTGTCAGCGGACGTCTTACGGCCTCTCTGATGGAGCAAACAGCAGCAGGAACAGCTTCAGACTCAGAACCCAGCTGGTACCCAGAGCCGGACGGACCACCCTGACGGTGCTCAGGACCGGATCTGCTGCGAGATGATTTCATGTCTGTGGAACTGCCTCAGTGAGTGGGTCCACAGCTCGGGATGAACCGGAGGACCGGTCCCTGCAGGTTTCTTCCAGCCTCACTGGTCTGTGTATGTGAGCTGAGCTCTTCATCAGGAGGAGGAGGAGGAGGATGGTGACGGCTGCTGAGCTCGGACTGAAGTTCAAGCTGCTTCTGCGTCTCCTCTTTAACCCAAACGTGATGTTTAGCTGCTCTCCAGTTCCCATGAAGCACGTACATTTACTGCATCGCTGTACTACCTAATACACTACATGTGTACGTGTTTTATTACTGTACCGCAGTTCAGCGTACTGCAGTATTAGAACTGCCTTGATATTTTACTCTTTACTAGTCCTCTGTGAGGAACCCTGAGACTGAACCACAGGAACAACGAAGACCCTTCGTCAATGTCCAACAGGCTGATCTTACGTTAGCTAATATTCATCACAGCACAGGACCTGGCCTGAAGGGGACTCACAGATCCTGGTTCTGAGGTGAACTCACAGATTCTTTTAAACTGGCAGTTGTCAAACTGCGGGGCGGGGCCCCTCTCTGGTCCCAGCAGGGGGGTCGTGGAATATGAAGTGAAGTGTTGACCTTGAATTCACTACAGCTGACTGCGCTGTGATTGGCTGATTGTGCTGTCACTGTGAGTGACTCTGTGAGGGGGCGTGAACTCTGAGCAACCATTGACTTCCATTACTGTTACTTACTTTAGATGAGATGAGCAGAGATGTTTTAAAAATGGATCAGATTAATGTGAAATGAATTTAAATGACTCTGCCTTCTGTTTCCTCCAGCGGAACAAAGAAGACCACCTGGAACTTTGAACTTTGATCTTAAATTTAATTTGATTACATTTTGTTTTAATGTTGTAGATTCAATTTGATTTAACTAATTTGTATTTGATTTAATTTTCAAAGACTAGATGAGATGAAATGAGGTTAAATTAGATTTTGTTACAGTTCAATGTAATTAAATGTATTAATAATTGGATTAAATTAGATTTTTATTCGATTACTTTTTATTAGATTAACTGGATGAAGTCACACAGATCAGATGAAATCACTGAAGACTGTATTGATCTCTTTGGTGATCCTCCAGCAGCAGTATCGAGCACTGAACTCTACCACATGTGAAGTACAAATACGCCAAAGACTTGATAAAGTGAGTAACTTTAAAGCAGCAGAACTTACTGACACAGAGAGATGAAGAGAAATATTCCAATAAAAATCCAAACTGGAGACAAAAATCCACCAGATCCTGTTCGTCAATCAACAGTTTAACCTGCTGAAACGTTTTCTGTCCAAAAAGTTTTTCTCCGTAAAGATCGTTAATAATCGATCGTAGACGACGTCGTACGCTTCGTGTGTTTGTGTCTGTCCTGTCTCGCTGTCAGGACGGGTCGTGATCTACGTGCAGACGACAGACGCAGACTAATATACCACTCAGATCTGTGATGTCACACATTCTTACTGCTGTTACCCCCGACGACGACGACGGGTCTCACACACACACACACACACACACACACACACACTGAATGGATGAGACAAAGCTAGAAGAACAGTGTGTGTGTGTGTGTGTGTGTGTGTGTTTAATGACCACCTGTCACAAGGAGGAAGAAAGACACTAAAATATCAGACGTAAAGGTTCATGAAAAGAATAAAAGTTTCCAGCTGCAGTCGTGTGTTTCCTGAGGAAGATGCTGCTGTCCATCACTCTCTGTCAAAGCTAAATTCGTTAGCATCGACAGTTAAAGCTAACTCGTACTGTGGCTCCTCCCAATATTGGTGCTAATTGAGTCACGCGTTAAAGAGATTTGATGATGTTTCACTAATGGTCACCGGGTGGGGCTGTGGACTGGCTCATGGAGGACTCGTTTACCAACGTTCATTTTCTCACTGTTCCTGTAGCGCCCCCTGAGGGTAGAACTGGAAGAAATGTTACACACTTGTACAACATTCCCAAACGTGGTTTCAACTGAATGTTCAGCAGAGGTTAGACTTGTTCAGCACATCAGGCCACAACCAACTAACCAATTACAAACAAACAGGGACAAACTGTGTTTGGTTCGAAACCGTCAAAATGTGATGTGGACCAAGTCTGGTGAAGACCAACTCCAGCTTTAATGAGGCTCCAGGATCACTAAAGAGGATCAGAGTCCTTGGGAAGACAACAAACTCCTTGACGAGGTTCCACGAGTCAGTGAAAAGGTTCTTTGACGTGGATTCCAGGATTCTGCCTCAAATGGCCCATGAGGAGGTGTTCTAGGTGCATGTCATAGGTGTGTGAGTTCCCAGTCTTTGCTGAGCCTGGAGTCCTTGAAGGATTATAAGGACCTGAGAAGGTACTAAAGGTCCAGGTACTGAGGAGGATCAATTGGTCTTTGACGGGGCACCACAGGTTCCCCGAAGACAGTCCTACAGTCCTTGAGGGAGTTCCAGGAGATGTTCCTGCGTTGTTGAGTGTGCGGTCGTGTTGCTATGGTTACCTGCAGGTTAATAAAACATGTGATGACAGCTTCTCTCCCTCTCAGGTGTGAAATAAAAACATCAAACTGTTCAGAAACAGAACAGAAAAACTCACCTGAAGGATTCTGGATGACTGACGGCTGCGACGCAGGAACACACAGGTGGTTCCACCCAGCAGATGTGGAGGCTGTAATCAGGTTTCAGGGTGTTCTGATCTGACCTTTGTGTCTCCATGGTGCAGTTGGAAGGTGCACCTTCTTGTGTGGGGGTCCAGGTCTCTCTCCACTGAGGCTGGACTCTGTCCAGGATCGGTCAGAGCGATCAGGTAATCCGCTGCTCAGTATTCTCTGCTGAAGGCCAGACACTCCAGGTTGCTCTGGATTTTGTTTGATTCAGTCATTTTGGTTTAGTCTTGTGGGGGCTTTGTTGTGGGGGCTCTGTGTGAACCAGAGCCGGCTGACGGAGCTTCTCTCTGCAGGTGAAACTTTCGTTCAGGGGACTGTGAAATTTCGCTCTCTCTTGACTTCGATGGTCCCAGTTTGGTTCTGCACCCAGGGTGGATTTAGTGGGTTTACAGAGTTCTGCGTGCAGAGTCTCACGTTACTGTTTGTCTCATTTTGTAAATGGGACAAACCGTCTTCCTCTGTCTCTCTCAGACCCTCATGACCCCTGACCTCAGTCGTCCCGCCCCCTCGTAAACTGTCACCACGGTGACCGGGTCCTCGTTAGAAACTATTTCCTGTAGAAGGAGGCGGGGCTACAGAGATTCACATCGTCCGAAGGATAGGTGTGTGTATGTGTGTGTGTGTGTGTGAGTGTGATGTGTGTGTGTGTGTGTGTTTAATGACCCCCCATCGTCTTTGTCCCAGTCAGACAAAACCCCGCCCCCTATTCAGCTTCTGACGTCATCAACCTCGCACATAAAACACACACAGACACACGCACACTCGCGCACACACACACACACACACACACACACACACACAGAGGAAGAATAGCTCATCAATCACCTTATTAGAGAGAAAGAGGTCACTGATCACAAAAGCAGGTTATTATCCCTGCATGTGTGTGTGTGTGTGTGTTGTGACGCACAACATTCTTGCCTCCTCACACAGTGACACACACACACACACACACACACACACAAAGTCCTCACAAACTAGGTTAAACCAGATAAAAATCAGTTCCAGGACACCTTGAGGGGTACCAGAGGTCTGTGAGAAGATGCCAAAACTCAACGAAGAGACTCAAATGTTCCATCAGGAGGTTCCAGGGGTCCTTGAATGGGATCCTGGAATCCCTGAGACATCTCAAGGTTGATGAGCAGGCTTGAATTGTCTTTAAGGGAAACTTCTGCGGTCCGTGAGGGAGTTAGAGGAAGGTCGACGGTATTATTGGAAGTTCTTTAAGGAGTTTCCAGCGGGGGTTCTGAAGGGCCCTGATGAGGGAATCCTTGAGTGGTTCCATGGGCCTTGAGTTGCTTCAGGAACAGTTTTGGATCTTTTCATGAACTGTATCACAGTCAGAACAAAACACTGGACCACAATTCATGAAAAGATCCACCTGTTACTCTGATATAATGGTTACCACAGCAACGGCCAATTTTAAATCAGTCAGCATACAGAAAGGCAGGAGCTGTTTGTTCATATGAACACATTAAAGGACCATTCTCTGCTCTAACATCGGTAGTTTATCATGATAGTGAGCCTGAGGTGTAGCTCCACCCCCTCCACCTGTTCCACGGCTGTTGTGGACATAAAGAAGGTAAAAGTTGGTTGTTGTCAACAAGCGTCTTGTGGCCCAGTGCACTCTGGGACACGTGGAGGCCCAGTGCACTCTGGGAAACGTGGAGGCCCAGTGCACTCTGGGAAACGTGGAGGGTACTGAAAGCTCACAGGAAGACAACAAACCGTCGATATGACGCTCTGAAACCAGAACACATCAGGCCCATTCTGAGTGAAGTGTGATCAGTCATGACGCTCAGTCTGTGCTAGAATACTGTCTGACTTCCTGTCTGTGGCTCCCAGCTCGAGGCCAGCTCCTGGAGGAAGGTCTGAACCAGGATCAGAAGCAGAGGTCTGATCCCACTGTGCTACTAACCTGAGGGCACAGCCTTCAGTGCTGAGGAGACAGTTAACTCCATATACCTTCTCCTCCGTTGACATCTCTGTCACGCGTTCCCCATCACCTGGTTTCACATGCAGCCGTGTGATTATCAGGTAACCAAGAAGATGATGGAAGATATAACTTTATTGATCCCATGCTGGGGGGGGTCCATTCACAGCACATCACCTCACTGCTTCAGTTAAGCTTCTCACACGATTGCTGGTCGTCACCAGGCAACAGGCTGCCTTCACCCCAAACTGCTTCAACCAATCATCATTGACGTCACACCAGCGTGTGTGTGTGTGTGTGTGTGTGTGTGTGTGTGTGTGGACTCCAGCAGAGTGTGAGAAATCTTTCCTGACAAAAGTGTTTTTCTTCCTCCACAAATGCACTAAAAATAGCTTCATGTCTAGTTTGAGTTATTTATTTCCATTGTGGGTCCAGCAGGCAGCCGGGGAACTGCTCTGTGAGAAAACCCTGAATCCAGATCATGTGGTGCTTGTGTTGCAGCTGAAGCCACAGCTAGCTTTATCTGATGCTGAACCAAGCAGGAGCTGGCTCAGAGTTTCATTCTGTTCACTGATGCAGTTGATGCAGTTGACATGTTTGCTGTGCAGCAGCGCAGTGACTCTGCGTGTCTGCAGCTGTTTATCCTGAGCTTCTCTGCAGACTGAGCGATGGACAACACTCGCTCTATATTCTGAGCAGCATGTATGCTATCATGGCTGTGACTACATACTGACCTGCCCGTGCCCGGGCCGTGCCACCCACCCCCACCCGTCTGATGGAGCAAGGGTCCTGGAGGACATGGATCAGAGCCTGGCTGGCTCTTTCTACAGATTCATTCCGTTTTAATGACTTCTGATTAACTTGGATGGAACTGCTTTCTTTCATGAAAAGAGTTAAATATTTGTTAATGAAGCACTTTTACTGTGAGAAGCCTCTGAACTCGAGATTCAGCTGCGAGCACTGTTCAACTGTCTCTGCGAAGGAGAGCTGTGTGACTGTGAATCTGTTTTCATTCATCCTGAATAAAATGTTCAACACACATTTTGTGTCAGCTGATTAATCAAACACTTGTTCCTGCTGTGCGCTAACCCATCAGCCAATGGATCGAGCTCAGTTGTGATCACATGACCTCAGTGAGAAGCTTCCTTCCTTCCTGGATCCCCCAATAAAGTTTAAAAAAACTACATCCCATGGTGCATTGCGCGGTCCGTTGCCAGGAGACAGTTCATTCCACTCAGCGGCTAGCTGCTAACTGACGCGTCTGAACTGAACTCGGACAGTTAGGAGACCTGAAAACGTTTGAAGATAATCTGCTTTAAATGTTTACACCGTTTGTTTATTGTCTCTGACGGTTTTAAACTCTCCGGTGCTTCGGTTTGTGGTGAGCGGGTTGAAGCTAGGTGGCTAATGCTAACTGGATGAACTCAAGCCAGTAAACAAGAAGGAAAACGGATGAGCTGGGCAGACAGTCGGTCGGATAAACGGTTGAATCGGTACTAAAGCGCATCTAACCGGGAGATAAATGTGTGTAACGGCGGTTGGGTTTTCCCGGTGATCCGTTAGCGTCCCATGGAGCGGCCTTACTGGCGCAAAGACACCAGACTACTGAAGAACCAGCCGTGTGACGAGATCCTGGACGCGGTCGACTCCGAGGAGGCAGCGAGCGTCTACAGCCCGACTCCCCGCAGCCAGCGACAGGTAACGTCCAGCGGTCCAGACCGGGAACATCCCCCGGCTCCACTGCGTGGCTCCGGGGCACAGCGGTAGGCTGAACCCGGACATCATCACCCAACAACAGCACTGTCTGCTGACTGAGAGTTAGCAAAGCTGAGAGAGATACTCAGCAGAAGTACCGACGAGAAGTGTCAGCAGTAAATGTACACATTAACGTCCCGTATTAAAGTATCAGCAGTAGAAGTACGCGTCAGTTTCATGTAGTAAATGTATCAGCAGTATGTTTCTACGGTTTTTCCAAACTGCAGCTGGACTTGTTTGAGGCCTTGTCTTTCCTCAGATGTCCCTGATGCTGCTGTCCCCTCTCACATCAGGGATGTCTGTCTTTCGTCAGATGTCCCTGATGCTGCTGTCCCCTCTCACATCAGGGATGTCTGTCTTTCGTCAGATGTCCCTGATGCTGCTGTCCCCTCTCACATCAGGGATGTCTGTCTTCCCTCAGATGTCCCTGATGCTGCTGTCCCCTCTCACATCAGGGATGTCTGTCTTTCGTCAGATGTCCCTGATGCTGCTGTCCCCTCTCACACCAGGGATGTCTGTCTTCCCTCAGATGTCCCTGATGCTGCTGTCCCCTCTCACATCAGCATTGTCTGTCTTTCGTCAGATGTCCCTGATGCTGCTGTCCCCCCTCACATCAGCATTGTCTGTCTTTCGTCAGATGTCCCTGATGCTGCTGTCCCCCCTCACATCAGCATTGTCTGTCTTTCGTCAGATGTCCCTGATGCTGCTGTCCCCCCTCACATCAGCATTGTCTGTCTTCCCTCAGATGTCCCTGATGCTGCTGTCCCCTCTCACATCAGCATTGTCTGTCTTTTCAGTCAGAGTCCAGGAGGAGCAGGAAGGGGCGTGGCCTGATGTCGGCCAACAGCGGCAGTGATGAGTTTGATGAAGACCACAAACCCCTGGGGGCCAACGAGCCCACTGGCGGGCAGTCTGGGGTCAGTCCACATGAGGAGGACGAGGAGGAAGAAGAGGAGGAGGAGGACTCGGACGAAGAGGACTCCGACGACGACGACGACGAGCCCAGCAAGGCTCTGGAGGGGGCGTACGACCCCGCTGACTACGCCAACCTGCCCGTCAGCACCGAGATCAAAGAGCTGTTCCAGTACATCACACGGTGAGGAGTCTTCATCGTCGATTCATCCGCTGAGTCTCTTTCTTATCATCTTGTCTATGAAACATCAGAAAATAGTGAGAGCGCCCTCCATGGAGGGGGACATCTTCAGAGAGAGACAGAGAAAAGCTTGAAACCATCACAGCAACAACTAATCACATGATTTGACTGGTCAAACAGTTACTCATTACTTCTGTTGATCAACCAGTGGATTACTGGATGAATGGATCACTTGACTCGTATTCACTGGGAGGTGTGATGAGATGGTGATGTCAGTCACCTTCGGCAGCTCTCATTAGCTGATGTTGTGTTTGTGAGCTCGTGAATTAATGATTCAGGTTGTGACGAGGATGTCGAGTCTTAAACACATCTCAGATCTAAATGTAGTTTGAACAGAAGTGACACGTTTCCTCGCTGCCAGTCCTCAGACTGTCGGCTCTCAGTGGGTATGGTGTCATCCGTCACACAGGTTCAAAGGGGAAAGAACAGGTTGCAGACAGACAAATGTCTCAGATGGGGACAGAAGTGTTCTCGTGCTTCCTTTGTGAATCACAGCGAACGCTCACTCTCATCCATGTTAACCTCACGTCCTCTGTTGCCTCCTCTCAGCTACACCCCCCAATCGATAGAGCTGGAGCACAGCCTGAAGCCGTTCATCCCAGACTTCATCCCGGCCGTGGGAGACATCGACGCCTTCCTGAAGGTGTGCTGCACACACGTCTCCTCAAACATCCCTCAGCTTTTCTTATTAGACCAGTGGTGGGACGTCAGCGTACTTCTGGTTCATGAAACGAACGTTGTGTCGTTTACTTGTGTGGCATTCAGGTACCGAGGCCGGACGGGAAAGCGGACAGTCTGGGTCTCCTGGTTCTGGACGAGCCCAGTGTGAAACAGGCAGACCCCACGGTGCTGTCACTGTGGCTGTCAGAGGAGACCAAACAGCATGGAGCCACCGAGGTATCACACACACACACACACACACACACACACGCACGCACTCACCTGCAACACACACCTGTAACACACCTGTAACATAAGATAAGGTCAACTTTATTCATCCCCAGCTGGGGAAATCCGGTGTTTCAGGCAGCATGAATGAAACTAGCAAACAGCAGAAGAAGTGGAGTATGTACATTTTATATGAAAGACTACAGAAAACATGTTGCCAATGGAAAGTGAGAAATATTGAAAAGTAATTGCACAGGGATTGAAACAAACAGTGCACGTGGTTATGGACAAATAAAGTACAGTATTTGCTTTATTGCACAGCAGATAAATATATAAATGTGTGTGTGTGTGTGTGTGTGTGTGTGTGTGTGTGTGTGTGTGTGTCACAGTGGAAATAAAAATAGATATGCATAGTGTAGTATTAGAGGGAAAAGGAATGTAGTATTGCTCAGGTTAGAGCATGTGTGAGGTAGAAGGATGTTTACAGCAGTCTCTCTCTGTCTGTCTCTCTGTGTCTGTGTCCCTGTCTGTCTCTGTCTGTCTCTCTGTGTCTGTGTCCCTGTCCGTCTCTGTCTGTCTCTGTCTGTCTCTCTGTGTCTGTGTCCCTGTCTGTCTCTGTCTCTCTCTGTCTGTCTCTCTCTGTGTCTGTGTCCCTGTCTCTCTCTGTGTCTGTGTCCCTGTCTGTCTCTGTCTCTCTCTGTGTCTGTGCCCCTGTCTGTCTCTGTCTGTCTCTCTCTGTCTGTCTCTGTCTCTCTCTGTCTGTCTCTCTGTGTCTGTGTCCCTGTCTGTCTCTCTCTGTCTGTCTCTCTGTGTCTGTGTCCCTGTCTGTCTCTGTCTGTCTCTCTGTGTCTGTGTCCCTGTCTGTCCCTGTCTCTCTCTGTCTGTCTCTCTGTGTCTGTGTCCCTGTCTGTCTCTGTCTCTTTCTGTCTGTCTCTCTCTGTGTCTGTGTCCCTGTCTGTCTCTGTCTCTCTCTGTCTGTCTCTGTCTCTTTCTGTCTGTCTCTCTCTGTGTCTGTGTCCCTGTCTCTCTCTTTTTGTCTCTCTGTGTCTGTGTCCCTGTCTGTCTCTGTCTCTCTCTGTGTCTGTGTCCCTGTCTGTCTCTGTCTCCGTCCTCCAGCTGAAGAAGGTGACGAGTGTTGCCAGTCCTCAGACTAACCCTCGGCCGGTGGACAGCTGGGTGGAGAGTATCAGCGCTCTGCATCGCTCCAAGCCTCCGGCCAGCGTCCAGTACGGCCGAGCGATGCCGGACATCGACAGCCTGATGCAGGAGTGGCCGGCCGAGCTGGAGGAGCTGCTGGGCCGCCTGCAGCTGCCGCCGGCCCGCCTGCACTGCAGCCCGGCCGCGTACGCCGACATCGTCTGCGGCCTGCTGGACATCCCCGTGTACAGCAGCAGGATCCAGTCTCTGCACCTCCTGTTCAGCCTCTACCTGGAGTTCAGAGACTCGCAGCACTTCACACGCAGAGCTTAGAGGCTGTGACCTCACACAGGCACACCTGGGACCTGGTCCTTTTTCCTGGACTGTACTGGTTTAATGTCTGAGTGACAACACCTGATTGAACATTGGCAGAATAGTCAGTAATTTAACCTGAAGATAGAGGAGGACAGTGTGTCTCTGTCAGACTGCTGCTTGATGTCTGAACGAGTTTCTTGCTTCCTAACTGCTCACAATAAAATGTTTATTTGTAATAAATACATTCATATATTCACTTCTTGTATCAAAGGTTTTGTTTTATGCCATTATAAAAATATGTTATTGTTACATAACCCGTGGCTATAAAAGCAGCTTCTTTTCCGGATATTTTCACATTTACATACTTCATATTGAACAGAATTCATCAGAAACACAAGACGTTGTCTCTCTCTCTCCCACAATGCACCGCGGTGTTATTGTGGAGCTGCCTGTCCAACATGGCGACCAGTGGCTGCGTCTTCCACAGAACCCTGACCCGGTCCAGACCTGGTCCAAACAAGGTCTAATCCACATCATTATCAGCATCATCCTCGTGATTTATTTCAGTACTTTAGCGGCCGCTTTGGCTGGAGCGCGCGCGTTTGTCTCCATCCTCCCCTCAGCGTCCAAACGTCAACCAGACTCCCTTTAAAAATGTGGTGATTTAACGCCGCTGGGCTCGTCACGTTAACGCTCATCCTGCTCAATAAGACGGAAAGTGTTTTGTGACTAACGTTCCGGCAGAGATGTCAGGGTCGACTTGCTCCACTTCAAACGATAAAAGGCCTGGTTTTAAGACAGGACTGCCCGTTTCTCCTCAACCCACCGCGATGTCAATCACTTAATAAAACTAAACAGGTTTTATAGTAAGGACTTTTCGCTTCGTGGATTCTAGATATGCCGAATTTGCCATTTAGCCGAAACAATTGGGTCACGTACTCCGCTGTATTATGGTGTAAACGCGTTTCCTCCGTGAGTTAAATGATGCGATGTTTGAATGGAGTTTGGCTGCAGCGGTTAGCCAGCTGTTGGAGCTAGTAGTCCTCACTGGTTCGTTCAGTAACGGTTGTTATGAAGCTGTGAACAGATGTTCAGGCTGTGAGCAGAGGATGATGCTTCTCCAGTGTTTCTGTCTAAATGTTTTATTGTTATCTGTGTGATGCAGCTGTGGAGTGGAGGCTGTGACTGAAAGGAAACTTCTCTGGTCATTAATAATAACTCACTTCACTGAAACGGTGTTCTGCTCCTCTGTTTGTGTCGCTGTCCTCCTGTGTGATATTTAGTGCTTTTATTGTGAAGAAATCCATTTCCCCTCGCTTCCGCTGACGCTGCTGGCCCGGGCTGGACTCTGGCTGACGGACTGTGATGCGGGACACTGTTCTGATTTGTCCACAGAAGAATAGTGTGACACCAGTGAGTTATGTTCTGCCTTCGATTGTTTTGTCCCTGCGTTTGTCTTGCAGGCGTCCTCGTCCTCTCCTGCTGTCTGCAGAGAGTTCCTGTATGTGGTGGACCTGCAGCGGTACAGCAGAGACCAGGGATCCTCTGTCTACTTCCCCCAGGCTGTCCTCAGCGGTAAGACATGAGGCAGGATGGGACAATGAGCACGAGACAGACATGAGGTGGTGTACTGGTCTGACTGGTTTGTGTCGGGTTTACTGTGGTGTCTCCAGGTGATGTTCTGTATGACCTCACGCTGACAGACGGGGACTGCAGGCTTCGTGTAACTCTGGATCCTGGTCTGAACCGGCTGGTGGAGAGAAATGTCCTGCAGACGGGGTCAGTGCTACGTAACGCCACCTTCACCCCTGCCATGGCGGCGCCGCTCCCAGACTGCCCCGGGGCCTCTGGAGAGAGAGACAGGTGAGTGAGGACAGGTGGACTGTGCTGTGATGTAATGAGCCATGCTGAGTGTTGGTGCTCCTGCAGCTACAGACTGCTGAGCGTGGAGGTCACAGATGGAGCTCCAGGAGACGATGAGGAGGAGGCGGTCCGGATGTCGGATGTGGACTTGGACTCTCTGCCCTGGTTTGGGTCATCAGAGCCTGCAGGTAGGAGGAGGCTTTCAGTGTTCAGGTGTACTGTAGAACCACCTCCCAGGTCACTGATCCAAGACACTGATTGGTTGATCAATTCATTGATTGGTCCTGCAGGTCCTCTGGTTCCTCTGAGAGCCAATAGGAGCGTGTTTCTCCCTCTGTGGAACAACGTGGACTACAGTGGACAGGTGTGGAGGGAAACTCCCCCCACAGAGGAGGAGGAGGAGGAGAACGAAGAAGAGGAGGAGGAGGAGGAAGGTAGAGAGTCAGTGTTGATGTTTGAGTGTTAATTATGAACGACTGCAGAAGGAAGGACACCAGATGAAACTTCGTTAAAGCTCGTTAAAACGTATGAAACGTTCATGTTGACCGTGAAGCGTGTGTCTGTTATCAGCACGCCGTCCTGCTGTGACTGTGTCGGAGCTGCGTGACTCCTTCCTGTCCGGTCGCCGCAGCGTTGCCAGGGGCGCCGTCCAGCATCTGCTGATCGTACGCATCATCAACAAGTCACACCTGATGTATTATGGGAGAACAGACCGGAACTGTGACTGTCCATATAAGGTCAGTGAGGTCACAGACGCGTGTGATGTGAATCAGTAGTAACACAGACACAACCTGCAGGACGCTGTCTCTGTCTCACTCTCCAACGTTACCAACCCCAGCTGTAACCACTCAGATTAACTGTCTGTCTCTGTCTGTCTGTCTCTCTGTCTGTCTCTGTCTGTCTGTCTCTCTGTCTGTCTCTCTCTCTCTGTCTCTCTCTGTCTGTCTCTCTCTGTCTGTCTCTCTGTCTGTCTCTCTCTCTCTGTCTCTCTCTGTCTGTCTCTGTCTGTCTGTCTCTCTGTCTGTCTCTCTCTGTCTGTCTCTCTGTCTGTCTCTCTCTGTCTGTCTCTCTCTGTCTGTCTCTCTGTCCAGGCAGTGGTGGAGGTGTGCGACCGGACAGGAAGTGTGTGTGTCGTGTTGTGGAACAGTGTGTGTGTCAGCTGGTATCGCTGTCTGAAGCCAGGTGACATCATCAGCCTCAGACGCTATCGAGTCAAACGGCATTACCAAGCTGAGCCCGAGGACATAGGTACACACACACACACACACACACACGCACGCACGCACGCACGCACACACACACACGCACGCACAGGGCTGACTCATCACTCTGTTTCTGTTTTCTGATCAGAGATCAGCGTGAACAGCAGAAATCCTGCCGCTCGCATCTCTGTTCTCCCAGAATCCTCTGTTTCACCTGAATATCTCCCACCTGCACCTACCTACAGCTTCTACAGCAGGTACACACACACGCACACGCACATACACGCGCATACACACACACACACTCTGACTCACTCTCTCTCTGCCAGTAAGGAACTCCTTGACCATCCTCACGGCGTTGTGTGTGATGTCATCGGCCTGTTGACGTTCTCAGGACGAGCGGAGCGAATCAGGAGCAAGGGTAAGGGTTGCCATGGTGACCAGGACCATACTGTATATCAGTAGTTTAATGCTTCAGGGTGTTTCTCGCTTTACGTTAACACATCCGTCGTGTGTGTGTTTTCACTGGTAGATGGCAGAGGGGCGGAGCTTTTGGAGTATCACTGGCTGCGATTGGAGGACGGGACGAGCGATCAGCCGGTCATGGTGAAGCTCTTCTCCACATCTCAACCTGAATCCCACCAGAAGCTCCACCCATGTGAGACACACACACACACACACACACACACACACAGCCCATGATCCTGAACTTTGTACTCAGTTACACTCCAGCAGCTGTCTGTCTCTGTCTGTCTCTGTCTGTCTCTGTCTCTGTCTGTCTCTGTCTCTATCTGTCTCTGTCTGTCTCTGTCTGTCTCTCTGTCTCTATCTGTCTCTGTCTGTCTCTGTCTGTCTCCAGTGTCAGTGGTTGTCTGTACCAGACTGAAGCTGATCAGAGCGGCAGATCGGATAGACGTCGGCTTCTACCTGACAAACACGACGTACACACAGGTGTACTGCACAGGTAACGCGCCGTGTGCGGCTGGAGGAGGAGACGATGATGTTTGACTCCCCCTGCAGGCAGAAAGTCAGATGACACATCTGGATGTAACCTTCTGATTTTTACTTGTTCAGACGAGCATCGGAGCCATTTATCTTCCCTGTCGTTACCTCATTAGTTTGCTTCTCATTCATTGGCCAGCTGAATTCTGTGCTCTGTCCTCATTGGTTGACTGGCAGGACTGGGCCACCACTCAGAGATGAGTTACCGTAAGCTCCGTCCAGTGCGACAGTTTGTCCAGTGGCTGAGGAGCCAGGATGATGGACAGGTGCTGAGCAGGGCTCTCATTGGAGGATTCTTCATCTACCCTCCTCCTCCCGTCTCCTTGGAAACATACATGAAAGACAGGAGAGGTCAGCTGATTGGCTAAACACCTATTATCATATTATAGTATTTTTAAAAGTGAACTTTGCCTTTGAGCGCTTACAGCGTAGTGTGTGTATGTACCTGCGTGTACAGGTGAGCCAGGTTTCCTGCGAGGGGCGGAGCTTCAGAGGGAGCTGGAGAAGCTCTGTTACCGGGAGCGCCGCACCTTCTGTATCCAGGCAACAGTCACCACAGTTACATACAGCCGCAGAGGAGAGGTAAAAGCGTGTTCACACTCACACACTGTTTCTGTCATTTTCTGTCATTTGATTGGTTGTTGCAGAAAATCAGGAACAAACCAAAAATCTGCATTAGAACAAAGTGAGAAGAGAAATATTTCCAGGTGACTGGGACTGAACACAGAGCTGAGCCTGAAAGACAAACATGGTCTCACCATCAAACATGAGACCTGAACCCAAACGCAGTCCATCGACGTCTCAGACGAGCTCAGGAGGCCCCCCTCCGCCAGACCCCGACGAGGAGGTTCGGCAGCTTCGTCGGTCTGAACCAGAAACTCTCACCAGGTCTTTACTCGCTGACCTGTGAATCTTATCCCACCCTCCAGAAAACCGCATCAGTAAACCCAGTGGTCAAAACCCCATTCTGGACTGCCGTGCACCCCCCACCTTCATTAGTCAGGAAAACTACAGAAATAGGAGACGGTACCCCGTCAGTCCAGCACCCGTCCAGCCATCTGTAGCCTCTCCTCCATCGACCAAAACCCGCCCTGCTCCACTGCTCCACTTAGATCCATAGTGCCCTCTGGAGGCAGAGGCCTGCTACTGCGGCCACAAACAGGCGTGAGGCAGTGGGAGCTCCGAGTCCTGGTTTCATGTTGTTTAGCATGTCGTTGTGCTTCACGTGTTTCTGTTGGTCGTTGTCGTGTATGATGTGCAGTGTCACAGACACCAGACACCATGACGTCTCATCGTAAGTGACTCACCACCCGCACGCGGTGCAGGAACTCATACCTGCTGGTTTGAAGGGAAGACAGAAATTAAATCAGGTGTTTTTTAAAAAAACACAGTAAATGTGAGCCAATGAGTAAACGGTGCTGAACTACGTCTGAGCTCCTTGCACAGTTTGTCCACCAGAGGGCACCGACAAGCCATTTTTTCCGTTCAGTATGACTCGCCTCAGAATCAGCGAGGACTTCCTTCAGGTGTTAAACCTCGCCTTCGAGACTCCTGGTGGATCAGGATGGAGGTCATCAGCGTGGAAAATATTTGCTTCTGTGATAAGGAGGAGCTACAGGAAGCCGGAGGACACAAAAGCTTTGATCACATCTCTGTGGAAACAGCCAATCACAGAGCTTCTGTCTCAGGTGGAGGCTCTTTGGAAAAATCCATGTTTTAGGTCAGTTTTAGGTGAAGTTAGTCGCTGTGGCAACGTGCTGCGTTCAGTTCACCACCTCTGAGCGGCTCCTCCTCTGTGACAGCAGCAGCCGAGGCTCATGGGTATCGTAGTCCTCAGAGCGGTCCGCTCATATGAACCCTGACTGCAGCTGAAGCTGGGACCTTCATGTGACGGTGTTTTCCTGTGTCTCTCAGGAGGACCGCTGTCTGTGCTGGACAGACCGACCTTCATCTCTCTCTCCCTCCTCATCCTCCCCTCGCCTCTCTAAGTCCTCCCCTCACCCGCCTCCCTCCCCCTCGCTCTCCTCCTCCTCCCCCTCCACCCCTCGCTCGTTCAGACCTCCTCACTCCTCCTCTTCGTCTTCGTCTCCGTCCTCAGCTGTCAGTCAGCTGACGCCCCGCCCTCTGGACCACAGGTGAGACGTGACTTGCTGTGACATCACACTGTTGTTTTCAGTGCGTCGCCTTCACAGCCACCCTGTGTGTTTCAGCAGGAAGTCATGGAAGAGGAAGCAGCTGCTGCTGGCAGACACTCCAAAGAAGAGGTGAGCCTGGGGTCACGTCAGGAGCTCGGTCGGAGGTCCTGATCCGTTCACACCCTCAGATATGTACATGTTGTACAGATATTCAGCTTGTTGCGTAGAAATAAATCCATGTGTCTGATTGACTGAACCGCACACCTAGTCTCACACTGTGGGCTCTGGCCAATCAGAGCCATTCAGAGGCATCATCCAATGAGGCGTTAGAGGGCTGAAGTGGATGCTGCGCTGTCCCTTTAAAAGCTGAGCTGTTCTCTCTCTCTTCAGACATCCGTGGGTCACCTTACAACCAGAACAGAACAACCAGACAGGTGAGTTGTGAGGTGTGAGTCTGACACGTGTGTGTGCTGTCACTGCTGTGAGGCTCATGGATTGGTTAGAACCCCAGAATGTGCACCTGTTTCAGTGGCTTCCTGAACCCGTCCGTCACGTTAACAACAATAATAACAGTGATGATGATGATAACAACAATAATAACAGTGATGATGATGATAACAACAATAATAACAACAACAATAACAGTGATGATGATGATGATAACAATAATAATAACAATAATAATAACAGTGATGTGATGATGATAACAACAATAATAACAACAATAATAACAGTGATGATGATGATGATAACAATAATAATAACAGTGATGTGAAGATGATAACAATAATAACAACAATAATAACAGTGATGATGATGATGATAACAATAATAATAACAACAATAATAACAGTGATGATGATGATGATAACAACAATAATAACAACAACAATAACAGTGATGATGATGATGATAACAATAATAATAACAACAACAATAACAGTGATGATGATAACAACAATAATAACAGTGATGATGATGATGATAACAACAATAATAACAACAATAATATCAGTGATGATGATGATGATAACAATAATAATAACAACAATAATAACAGTGATGATGATGATGATAACAACAATAATAACAACAATAACAGTGATGATGATGATGATAACAACAATAATAACAACAATAACAGTGATGATGATGATGATAACAACAATAATAACAACAATAATAACAGTGATGATGATGATGATAACAATAATAATAACAATAATAATAACAGTGATGATGATGATGATAACAACAATAATAACAACAATAATAACAGTGATGATGATGATGATAACAATAATAATAACAGTGATGTGAAGATGATAACAATAATAACAACAATAATAACAGTGATGATGATGATGATAACAATAATAATAACAACAATAATAACAGTGATGATGATGATGATAACAACAATAATAACAACAACAATAACAGTGATGATGATGATGATAACAACAATAATAACAACAACAATAACAGTGATGATGATGATGATAACAATAATAATAACAATAATAATAACAGTGATGATGATGATGATAACAACAATAATAACAACAACAATAACAGTGATGATGATGATGATAACAACAATAATAACAACAATAATATCAGTGATGATGATGATGATAACAACAATAATAATCATATTAAATCTTGTGTGCAGTCATTCTGTTTGAAGCCTCCATGGAGTTTTTAGAAAACACAAACACTGATGAGGACATTGATGATGATGAAGACACCTCGTCCTTCGTCACCGCACCCCTCCTACCCACCTTTGCACCGGTCGCCGTGGAGACGCTGCCGATGCGTTACAACCACGCCCATAGGGAGGAGCAGGCGGTCGCTGTGGCGATGGGGGGGAGGGCAGTCGCTGCCAGGAGGTTTGACTGCGCCCTGGAGGACTACTACACCCTGAGACTGAGAGGTACTGTCTAATTACTGGACCACAAATAGAAATGAACTCAGGAGGTCACTGAGGCCGTCCTCTCTGTCAGCATGATGGAGGAAGAAAACACGCTCGTGTTCATCCACCCTTCAAACATCTCTCTGCAGCTCTGTCAGACGGCCTGTCGGTGGACGCCATCTTCCTCCCTCACTCCTCCTCTTCATCCTCTGCTCCTCCACCCCTCCAACACTCCAACACCTGGACCTCCATCCTATCACATGGAGCCTTCTCTCCACACAGTCCTCCACCTTCACCAGGTCAGTCCACACACACACACGCACACACACACACTGACACACTGACACACACACACACACACACACACACACACTGACACACTGACACACACACACACACACACACACATACACACAACTGATTTAGTTTTGTTGCCATGAGAAGAATGAGCTCTCTCTCTCTCTCTCTGTCTCTCTGTCTCTCTCTCTCTCAGCTGACCTCATCAACATGGCGGCACAGCTGGCCAATCAGAGGCTGGTGTGTGTCTTGGAGGCGTGTCACCTGGGTGGAGCCTCGACTGAACTCGTCCTGAGTCGAGCGTTTCACCTGACCGACTGACATCCTGATGCCTGATGGGTGTTTTTACAGTTTGATTTCTAACGTATTGCTTTTTACATTTTTATACTTGATATTTTCCAGTATTATGGAAGTATTAAAGTACTTCATGGTAAACTTACCAGGATCCATGTTGATGCACTTGACTGAAGGTTGGAGTTTTTGACTCTATAACTGGACTTTAAACGGTTTCATTCGCTGCCAGATGTTAGTGGGACGCTGGGATTTGACAGATGTTAGTTATTTATTGATCCGTTTGCAGTTTATTGGTGATGTCAGTAAAACACTTTGTTTGAGGGAGACTTTGAAATAAATGACACTCAGTATGATGTTAGTACCTGTTTAATCACATGAGGTTGGTAAAGCTGTGCTGAATACTGTCGATACTGCATTAAAACCAGCTTCTATGTCATCGGACCGTAAACACTACGGAGCTTCGTGCACACTTTCACTCAGAAACAACATCAATAAAGTTATTTGAAGTGTAGTTTCTCCTTTTGTGGCACAGTTTTTGTAAAATAGAGGATATGAAACCTTGAAGTGATTAAAAGCGTACGTCCTGTGTCATTTGTTTCTTAGTTGTCCCTCGTACCTCGTTAGTACTTCAGTGGTACTGCGTATGTACGAAGTGTTCACGCTCGAGCTGCAGCTTGAAGTTCTGATGAAATGTTTGTGACTGTGTCAGCATTAAAGAACTTTAATCTTTGAGCGAACGTGTTCTGAAAACGAGCTGATCAAATTTCCTGTTGGTCAATAACGTGTTCGTCCGTCTGTGACTTCCTGTCTGTGGCTCTCGGCTCAAAGCTCATTGGACCTTTAAAAACTCATGTTTCATGTTTGAACAGCTGCTCGCTGTAGTTTCTATCAAACAGGAGACAGAACACCTGCACACAGCTCAGATCGACCGTCATTGGCCAGATGTGATGATGTCATCAGCTCGTGGACGTGCAGAAACAGATCAGTCTGACGTGTCTGGATCAATTTATTTAATGGTTTCAGGTGACAGTCCACAGCGGATCAGAACACCTGTATGAGGTGAGCAGTGCTGTTCAGCCGCGCTGGCTGTGTCTCTGGCAGATGTAGCGGATCATGGTGGAGCAGTGTAGGTCGTTGAGGCGTCCGTCGCTGTGAAGGTGGGCGCAGTCTTCGTCTCCGGGACCGAGACCGTGACCGGTCCAGCTGTCGGGCTGCCCGGGTCTCCACCGCCTGGAAACCACACAGATAAAACATGAAGGCGAGCTGCAGGCGGTGTCACGAGTCCCCCGCCAGAGAGTCCCTGAGACGTCCAGCAGGTAGGACCGCCCCTTCTTAGGACGTGTCCCGTCATTGGGTATTTACATCGAGCAGGTTAGGAGGCCACGCATTAGATTTACATGATTTCCCCAGAATGTACCGTCCACCTGCCCCACCTTCACCGCCGTGCTCAGAACTCACTTATCCAACAAAATCATGTATCCTAGCTCAGGTTGTTCAACACCCCGCGGCGGCGTGGCCGCGTCCCTCCCCAGGCCCGAATCCGTCTAACTGTCTAAAGCTTGAAGAAAAAGAGAAATCCCACCTCCGGTTCATGACGTACGGCGTCTGATTGACCCACTCCCACTTCCCCGTCCTCTCATCGGTCAGACCCACCCAGTAGAAGGTGCCCGAGGCGTGACGGTTCACAAAGTCCTGAAGCAGAGAGACAGACAGGCAGAGAGACAGTCAAACCACTGCTCCCCCTCCCATCACGTGTCTTTTTGACAGACAGACAAAGTGTCTCACCCACTCCTCGTCAGTGTTGAGGATGACCAGGTGGGACTCGTGTCCGTTGCACCAGTCTCTGGCATCGTCCCAGGACAAAGGTGTCCTACTGAAAAAATAACAGCTGGTGCCAGAAAGATTCCAGTCCACAGGACAACAGCCGTCCCCCACCGAACCTGAGACACACACACGGACACGGACAAGCATGGAGAATGTTTCTGTGTTCTTGGACTTCTGTCTTTATAAGGTCAGGATTAGATCAGTGTGCGTCTGTGTGTGTGTGCGTGTGTGTGTGCGTGTGTGTGTGCGTGTGTGTGTACCGTTGTTGATGATGCGATCGAGGGAACATTTGAGCGAGGCGACCGTCCTGCTGATCGAGTCCAGAGCTGAAAGCTGCTTCAACGCCTCTGACACTGAACACACACACACACACACACACGTACACACACACGTACACACAGACGTACACACACACGTGCACACACACACAGACGTACGCACACACACGCACACACACACAGTATGAATATAAAGTCGTGTTTGTTAATATAAAGTTTTCTGTTGGGGCGTCACTGTTCTCAGTGTGTGTTTGAGGGGACGTCGCACTGACCTGAGGTCAGCTGATCCTTGTTGCTCTCCACAGCAAACTTCAGGCGGTGAACTTCTTTAGCTGCATCTGGAACAGAGGAAATTCTGGACAAATCAGATTGAAGTCTTGAGGAAGAACCTGGGAGTCATCATCATCTCTGCTCCCCTGCTCACTGACTGAAGGCACAAAGGCAGGTGTGTTACCTGTGCTGAGCTGCTGTGTCGTGCCCAGCGATTTAGTCAGGTTGGAAACACTTTTGTCCACAGACCACAGCTGATTGGACATCCTCGTGCCTGCGTGCGCACACACACACACACACACACACACGTTGTTTTCAGGATTCCTGGGATTTCTCACCATGAAGTTTTGATGTAAAAACACAGAAGTGCAAATCATGCATGCTTTCCGTCTGCCATGTTCTCCAGCTGAGGTTAGCGTGTTAGCATGCTCACATTAGCTAATTAGCAGTAAACACAGTCCAGCTGGGGCTGATGGGAACATCATTACAACATGTTGACCTGACGGTGGCGCTACGACAGGCCAGATTACTACATTTCATCCTGAGGGGAGCACCCGGCCTGAACACATCTGATGGGTTCAGGCGCCTCGACGCTCTCATGGAGCTGCTGGCTCAGATCCCAAATTCACATTTCAGCAAACATACCAGGAAATACCACGACCGGTGTGTGTGTGTGTCTCTGTGTGTGTGTGTGTGTGTGTGTGTGTGTCTCTGTGTGTGTGTGTGCTCACTGCTGGCTCCCAGTGCTATGATCAGGATCAGGATGACTGTCGCTGTCAGAGCAGGAAACAACCAGCGTCTGGACCTGGAGACTCCAGAGAGAGAGACGGGAGCAGGCTCTGGCAGACAGACAGGTTCACAGACAGACAGACAGACAGACAGACTGATCACCACCTCCGCTCAGTAAACACACACAGTTTGGTCGCGGCACAGACAGGTGGAGAGACAGACAGGTACCTTTGTTCCAGAAGGAGCTGCTGTCATCTTCAGTGTCGTCATGGTATTCAGTCGTCATGGCGATGTCCTCCTCTCTGCTCCTTCGACTGGTGTGTCTACCTTCCTCTTCTTCACAGTGAAGACTAACAGTCTGGCTACAAACACTGAGCCGAGGGTCATTGCCCCCCAAAACGCACTTTGAACTGGAAAACAGTGACTCTGTGTGTGTGTGTGTGTGTGTGTGTGTGTTGGGGGGGGGTCACTGTTGTTCCAGACCAACAGCGTTTGAAGTCTACTAAATATTGACCAAGTACTACTGAAGTACTACTGAAGTACTACCCGGATCTGAAGTAATTAAACAGAGTCGCTGACAGGACATGAGGTGGCTGCTGGAGAACAGAACTGTGAAGTGATGAAGTTTAACCCTGAAGGATGAAGGACGCTGGTGTCAGCTGAAGAGTGTGACTGAGGAGAGAAAGGAGCTGAAGTGTCGGAGTGGGACTGAAGAGGAAACGTCAGGACTGTTTAACTGTCAGTTAAAGCATTGAAGCAGAGACAACAGCGACTTCTTCATCATTTTAATGTTCGTTAAACTAACATGTGGATCTTACACAGATGTCAGCGTCACATGAAGAGCGAGCGCCGAGCGAGCTGAAGCGTCGTTTTCACTGACAGCGTCTGACTTTTACCGTCTTCTGACTACGTGACGGCAGCTCATCAGTTTCCTGTCGGCACCGAGCGAAGCGATCCGGAACCGATCGGTTCTGGTCTGAGCCGCGATGGCGGAGCTGCCGCTCACATGTGCCGGCTGTGCTTCTGGCAGATGAAGCGCATCTTGGTGGAGCAGTGCAGGTCGTTCAGGCGTCCGCCGGCTTTCAGGTGGGCGCAGTCTTCGTTCCCGGGACCCAGTCCGTGATGAGCCCAGTCGTCGGGCTGACCGGGCACCCAGCGCCTGGACGCGGACCAGAAGTTTAGCTCACCTCAGGAGGCCGACAGAGTCTGAAAGCATCATCGGGGAGCTCGGAGGCCTACCTGCGCTCCACAGTGTACGGAGTCTGGTTCACCCACTCCCACTGGCCGGTCCTCCAGTCTGACAGCCCGACCCAGAACATATCAGCCCCCGTACGACGGGTCACGAAGTCCTGAAAGACGGACAGACGGCCCTCGTTTGGTAAAAACAATGAAACACCAGTTGAAGTATTTCAGTAGGAGGTCTTTATCAGCAGGACCAGAACCAGAGAGAGAGACAGGCTGTCTCACCCTCAGCGAAGCTTCAGGGTCCCCACGGACAACACAACGATGACGGAGACAGAGACAGACGGATCCTGACAGACGGCCGACAGGTCGGGACAGACGGACAGACAGAGAGAGAGACAGGCTGTCTCACCCACGCCTCGTCAGTGTGGAGGATGAGCAGGTGAGCTTCCTGTGTGTCACACCAGACTCTGGACTCGTTCCAGGACAGAGACAAACCGCTGAACAGGTAACAGCTGCCGTCAAAGTGCTCCCAACCCAAAGGACAACAACCGTCAGCCGCCGAGCCTGAGAGACAGACAGAGGGACAGAGAG
>NC_055680.1:19389967-19397467 GCF_017976325.1 Chelmon rostratus | reverse complement strand
CCGCCATGACACAAGATCTCTCCAGATCTAACAGGCGGATCCCTTCCGACCTCCTCCAGCGCCATCCTCCACCTACAGACCCCCCATCAGGGTGTGTGAAACCGACGGCCATGTTTTCCCATGTGTTCATCTCCAGCTGCTGCTCATGAAGGTGCAGCTACGTCAGAGGCTGGTGCAGCGTACCAAAGCCAGTTAGCTTGTCGCTAGTTATGAAGCACACACATCATCTGATCACATGATCAAACACAGACTTGACACTGGACGACATCAACATATTACCCAGAAATCATCGGTGCATGTCTGTACATCTGTCAGAAAGTACTGATGTACATCATGAAGTTATAGATAACTACTGACTGACGGCTGGAAGCCACGAGGGAGGTGTGTTTTCTTTTTCCAGGACGTACGGAGCAAATGGCACCACTTTCTTTAATGTGTCTTCTTCTTTGAATTCAGGTTAACATCAGAGGAAAACACTACCGCAGGTAGCTACAGGTGTAGCTTCCAGCATACAGAGAAGATTTCACTTGAAGCTTTTAGCATTTATCAATTAACACAGCAAAGAAAACATTCAGTTGACCTCGTTCGTCACAGAGAGAGCAGGGCTTCTCACCTGCTACAGGTGAACACAGAGCGCCGCTCCGTCAGGTGTGTGTGTGACAGTTAATTCCAGCAGAGGTGCAGTGTGTTCCAGTGTTCACCTGTAGCAGGTCGGCCCGCCATCAGCTGCAGGATGTGACCGAGTCGTTTGTTTCCTTCTTTCAGTGATTCTTTGGTTAAAATGCTCAGAGATGAAACACGTCACATCAGCTTTGATTTTGAAGGCAAATTGTCCTTCCAGTAGCAGTAATCCTGGCTTTTATTTTGAAGGCGAGCTTGACTGGCAGGTGTTTCCTGGAGTGGCTGGAGTCCTTTGTGACTCTGAATCAGCTCCGTGCACAACAACTTGCATCAGCATAGCTAGAAGCAGCGCTAGCTTAACTGCAGACTAACTTTAGCTAGCATTTTGTTTCCTGATGAACTAAAATGCTAAATTCTGTTGAACACCTGGACAGACAGTGATGTGTCTGGTGGTGGGCGGAGCTGCAGGTGTAGCTTCCAGCAAACAGCGAGCAGGTGAGGTGTGTGTGGACTGCTCACCTGCAGCCGCTGCTCCTGTGACGTCAGCGTGTTGATGACTCGTATCCACCTGGTTTTGGCGGACAGCAGTCCCACCTCGTAGCGTTCATCCTTCCACCAGGGCCGCCCGATGTCGGTGGACCAGTCGGAGCGAGGGCCGGCGGGGGGAACGTGCACGAAGCGCCCCCTGGGGGTGTAGTACCTCACGCAGTTAGTCAGTGGATCTACGTATTTTCGGACCTGAGGGCAGAGGACACACACTGCAGGTAAAGGAGGAGAGCTGACAGCCGCTCACTGATTGGATGACTGGTTTGATCGGCGCTCACGTCTTTGGTTTCGGGGTCAAACCAGCAGCTGATGTCCCGTCCTGCACACTCCATGATGGGCAGCAGGAGAGCGTCACCTGCAGACAAACACGGGCCGAACATTTCTGTGAAGACATCCAATCACTTCTCTCCGTTTCATTTTTACAGCTGCTTTAACACACCAATAGCCCCGCCCACCATGATTTAAAGCTCAGGATTGGACGCTGATCAATTGATTGACAGCTTCAAATAGGAAATAATAAAATTAAGAGCATCAACATTGAATGAATGTACAGTTACTGTCCTCTGCTGCTTTTTAAAGTAGAATTATTTTGGTTGGTTTTACTCGAGTAAATTTACTCGAGTACTGTACTTAAATACAAATCTGAGGTACTACGTGAGTCTTTAATTTTCATGATACTTTCTCCTTCTCCTCCACCACATCTCAGAGGAAAAACTGAACTTTTTACTCCACTTATCTGACAGCTTTAGCTACTCAACAGATGAAGATTTTCACAAACAAAACACATAAAGAGTTTATCAAATAAGACTTTAATGAGTCGATCGATCGATTAATGGAGGAAATAATCAGCTGATTGATCCAGAATGAAAAGAATCATTAGTTCAAATGAAGCTCAACCAGCTCCAACAGTAAAATCCTGCTTTGACATGAACGACTGAGTCACAGTAATCTGATGAGATCAGAGAGAACAGGAGAACAGGAGAACAGATAGAACAGGAGAACAGGAGAACAGTCACAGGGACGGTTTACTGCACTCAGTACTGTAAATACTTGAAGTACATTGTCCTGGTTGTACTGACATACTTGTACTCGTAGCAGAGTACTTTCACAGTGTGGCGGTACTTTGCCTGAAGTGAAGGATGTGGATGCTGTTGGTCTCCACCTGTGGACGCTCACCTTTGTGCCGGTTCATCAGCGGGGTCAGGTCACAGACTTTGCCCAGGAAGGACACCCACAGGTCGGCAGCGGTGTTATGAGCGGCCACCTCAGCGGGAGTGAAGAACTTCTGTCTCTCCATCGTCCCACACGATCTCCCGTCTAAACACGCCAATAACGCGTCTTTAATCCGTCACAACCGTGTCCGCTCCGTCCCGCTGTCCTGTTACTACGGCAACAAGCAACAAGAGGCGGGACGTGCTAAAGTAAAAGACTTCTTTTCCGCTCTGACGTAGTGGGAACAGCCAATCATTGACTGAGGTGTATTTACTGCTATTCATTGTGGGTATAAATAATTTTAAAACTTACTTTAAGAAAATATTTCCTTTAATCCGATTTTTAGATGTTGCTGTTTTATCTATGTGCCATTTATTTTGTTGTTTAAAGGCTATTTATTTTGTTGTCCTGCTGAAGATGTGACAGTACCTGTAAACCTACCTGTTCACATGGTTAAACACATTCATTTGTGATCAAATCTAAATTATTAGTAAAAATAGTTTTGATTGAAAAATGCTGTTTACAGAAGGCAACATAATGTGTTACCGATTTTTCTAATTGAGAAAGTGAGTTTTGTTCTTCTATTCTTCAAAGACATGTATGCGCAATTAATATGATTTAATCAAACATAACATAATGTGAAAAATAATCTAAATATAAATGGAACAATTATACCCATTATTTTACAGAAGGACAGCAGTGGAGTTGTGTGTAATAATAGTAGTAATGATATTAATAAAGATAATGATCGTTGTGGTGGTAATATAACCTGATAACATAATGAAATGTGCAGCCGTCGTGGTTATATGAACTAAATAATAAAGATAAGAAAGACATATGAAGTATCTCTCTCTCTCTCTCTCTCTCTCTCTCGCTCCATAATGTCTCTATGTCTCTCTCTCCCTCTCTCAGGAATGCATCAGACGTGGCACAGATTCACTTTCTCCATTTTCACGAACTTTCTGGAGCTTGACGCCACGAAATAAGGGGAAAAAAATCACAACCCACTCATTTCCATATGTCCACCTCTGATTGGTTCCTGCGGAGCCGCTTCGGGGCGCTGATTGCTCAGTGACGCCGTCAATCAAGACTTTGGCGCTTTTCATTGGCTGACACTTCATAGACGAGAGGGCGAGTTTTTTTCCGGTTTCTGTTGACATCGTTCCATAAAGTGGGAATGAGGCTTCTCGCGAGATTTGAAAGCTTTTCGGGAGGCAGAGAGGAATTCTGATGGAATGAAGACGACAGAAGAGAAATAGAGGAATAAAGTGACAGTTTATAGTCTTAACATATCCGTTACCGGGTTTTTACAAAGCAGACATGTCTCTCTGTCGTCTTTTCTACCTGCTGGCTCTCGCCTTCCTTCCGAGCTTCGTGTCTGCCGAACAGCGGAGGATCTCTCCAGGTAAGGCCGCTCCGGAGGGTCCCCTGCCCGGCCAGGCGGACCACCCTGCCGCGCTGGAGCTGCCTGGCTCCGGGTCTCTTAGCTCACTGTTGCTAATTACACAGTTATTCACTTGTTTATGTTATTAACGGGTTCAGCAGCGACTTTCATTCAGGACTCGGCGGTGACTGAGTTTATGAAGTTATAACCTGTCCTGATCCAACTTTCTAACTTTTAGCCTGGAGGCTAATTAGCAAGAATTAACACTGCGGCTAACGTTTCCTGCCTCAACTGTTAAATCTGTCCCTTTAAATGTTCACTGATTTGATATGATAATGTGAAACAGGAAACCCCCCCCTCAGAGCTTTGCTAGAACCAGCAGGTATTTTATCAAAATGATCCGTGAGGATTGACCTGCTGTGGAGGCTTTATGGGGAAAATGAGCTGGAATATGGGATGTTACAGCTGCATGAACACAGCGTCCTCTGGTTCATCGTCCAGCGTTTCCTGCAGCCCCCTTCTCACTGTTGAGGATGTGGTCTGGGTCATTGTGGTCTGTGAAGTTCACAGCAGATCTGTACCACTCAGATGTGTGTGTGTGTGTGTGTTCATTTTGCTCTAGTTAGTAATGTATGGATGCTGACAGGGACCGATTCGTATTAAATACAGTTTCTCATGTTTTTGGATGCATGATCTGCTGACATGTGGTGGTCTTGGTGATGTGTGGTGCTGTAGGTACATTCTCTGCGTTCACAGACAGAAGCTGCGTTTCCATTACAGTTGTTTGCAAAATAAAAGCGATATGTCTGAAATATCAGCAAAGTTCGAATGCGACTTGCAGGTGTTTTGAGTCAGCGTCAGTAAACAGTTAAAAGTAAGAACATGTGAAACAAAATAAAAGTCTCACAAAGTCAGGACACATGTAGAAACATAGAGTGTGTGTGTGGACAGCTGTGTGTCTGTGTGTGTGTGTGTGTGTGGACAGCTTTATGTGTGGACAGCTGTGTGTGTGTGTGTGTGTGTTGGGGGGGTTGTTGTCTGACACCTGAGCAGCAGATTAGTGGGCTGAAGCTCTCTCAGGTCTTTAGAGCTGAGTGACCTGGATGAAACACAGTCTGTGTAATTGTATCTGTTGTGATGTCGTTTATTTCCTGTAACATCACTGGTTAAAGTTTGTTTTTGTGTCATCCAGTGATTGAATACCTGAACGATGTTTGTATCACATGAATGTGTGGAGCGAGGTGTGTCAGTGCATTTGATAAGTGAAGGCTGCTCCTCGTTGAGATGACGATTATTAAAGATTTAGCCTCCTCTCACCTTATTATAGTGGAAATAATCATTAGCTGGTCCGGATGTGGGAGGCGATGATAAATCCTACATCACATGAACGCATCGCCGCTCTCATTCATCAGCGTTGCGTTGCCAGGTCGTGATCTGTGCTCCGGGTCCCGGCCTGCAGTCCTGAGTCTGTTCTCCAGGACTCACAGCAGCTTTAAACACTTGTAAGCTGCAGGAGACCTGGACACACAGAGGACAGAGAGGCGTTTGTCCTCCTCCCCCGTCCTCCTCCCCCGTCTTCCTCCCCCGTCCTCCTGGCCTTCCCCTCTTTAACCTCTCTGAGGTATTTCTGAGGAATTTCACTCACATCAGATTCCTCGAAAGCCTGCAGGGGGGGCCGGGAACAGTTTGGAGGGTCAGTTTCCTGTCAGTCATGTCCTGCAGGCTTGTACTCAGTGGTGGAATGTAACCAAGTACTTAAGTACACATTCCAGGTACTTGTACTTCACTTGAGTATCTCTGTACTTCGACTGCACTTCAGCTCAGAGTGAAACGTATTTTTTACTGAACTGCATTCGCTTTGAAAGCTACTTTTCAGCTCGTTAAAACAAATTCTGATCAATAATAAATGATGATGAGTTCAAAAGATTCAAATCTGTGAAGAATCCAGCAGTAAAGTGTACCTCGTTCTGTACAACGAGTACTTCGACTTCTGCTCTGATACTTCTGGACTTGTAGTAAAGTTTGAGTGCAGGATGTGCAGGATGTCCCTCCCCTGCTGAAAGCTGCATATTGATTATGGAAATGGTCATCGATCAGTTTTCTGTTCATTCAGTTATTGATCACTGATCACATCATCTATGTGTGTGTAGAAAATCTGCTGGTGATCACCGCGGCAACAGAGGAGACGGACGGCTTCAACCGCTTCATGAGGACGGCCCGAGAGTTCAACTACACTGTGAAGGTAACGCACGCACACACACGCGCACACACACACGCACGCACACACACACACGCTCGCACACACACACACGCACACACACACATCCAGGTGTGTTTCCTGATTGGGTGAGAGGACAGTGTTTGTTACATCCACCACAGAGGGAACAGTAGAAAGCTGACCAGACTGGACCAGGTGCTTCTGGTCTACATCAGGGCTGAGCCACGTGGTCTGAAGTGGCCCGTTCAGGATTTGAATTGGTACTTCGACTGAAGCAGCGTGTGTTGAGCACACCTGAGGAATAATTCATCGTCTGATATCTGTCAGCTGCTAACGTTAGCGAGTGTTAGCACGCCAGCAGGTAGAATCTGAACACTGTTCAACAAACAGATCTCAGGTCAGTGAGACTTTTTTCAGGTCTTCTCTCATAGATGTGGCTGATTGGCTGAGTGGGGACGGTCCTGTCACAGACAGTTTAAGCAGCTGAAACGATCAGTTAACGACTCTGTTAATCAGTCAACAGCAAAATAATCAGAGACCACTTTAACAGAAGGATGTCAAACACTTCAGATTATCGTGCTGCATTCACACACATTCAGGCAGATGTCCTTTTACTGGCTCAGGTCAAATGAGGTGAGACGCCGGCAGAGACGCCGGCAGGAGGACAGAGGACGGAGGACAACGTCCGTCCAAAGTTAGGATGTTTGAACCTTCGGCCGTTGGACTGTAGCTCCCTCACACACACTGAGCGGCTCCTCATTCATAATGTTTCATGATTCGTCTGATTAAACATCCAATAATTCAGAATTCTGGGTAATTGATATGACATCACCGTGGCAACACGTCGTTGTGCATAACATGTGTTTCCTCATGGTCAAGACGTGATCAGTCGGGTCACCTGCCAATCTGCCGCCATGTTGTGTCCCTGCACAGGT
This sequence comes from Chelmon rostratus, assembly GCF_017976325.1. NCBI lineage: Eukaryota > Metazoa > Chordata > Actinopteri > Chaetodontiformes > Chaetodontidae > Chelmon > Chelmon rostratus. The sequence goes on along the minus strand of NC_055680.1, from coordinate 19,390,551 downwards.
GAGAACGACCTGGAACCTGATGATGATGATGATGATGATGATGATGATAACGATGATGATGATGATGATGGTGATGATGATGATGGTGGTGATGATAACGATGATGATGATGATGATAACAATGATGATGATGATGGTGTTGATGATGATGATGATGATAACGGCAACGATGATGATGGTGTGTGTGTGTGTGTGTGTGTGTGTGTGCAGGTCCTGGGTCTGGGGGAGGAGTGGAAGGGAGGGGACGTGGCTCGGACGGTGGGTGGAGGTCAGAAGGTCAGATGGTTGAAGAGGGAGCTGCTCAAACACTCTGACAAGAAGGACATGGTCATCATGTTTGTCGACAGGTAGCCCCACCTGTGTGTGTGTGTGTGTGTGTGTGTGTGTGTGTGTGTGTGTGTGCGTGTGTGTCTGTGTCTGTGTCTGTGTCTGTGTCTGTGTCTGTGTGTGTGTCTGTGTGTGTGTGTGTGTCTGTGTGTGTCTGTGTGTGTCTGTGTGTGTGTGTGTGCGTGTGTGTGTGTGTCTGTGTGTGTCTGTGTGTGTCTGTGTGTGTGTCTGTGTGTGTGTGTGTGTCTGTGTGTGTC